>NW_006786802.1:5534303-5575171 GCF_000442215.2 Lipotes vexillifer | reverse complement strand
TTGTTCTTTCTCTAGTTCCTTTAGGTGTAAGGTTAGATTATTTATTTGAGGTGTTTTTTGTTTCTTGAGGTAGGCTTGTATAGCTATAAACTTCCCTCTTAGAACTGCTTTTGTTGCATCCCATAGGTTTTGGATCATCGTGTCTTCATTGTCATTTGTCCCTAGGTATTTTTTCATTTCCTCTTTGATTTCTTCAGTGATCTCTTGGTTATTTAGTAACGTATTGTTTAGCCTCCATGTGTTTGTGTTTTTTACGTTTTTTTCCCTGTAATTGATTTCTAGTCTCATAGCGTTGTGGTCAGAAAAGATGCTTGATATGATTTCAATTTTCTTAAATTTACTGAGGCTTGATTTGTGACCCAAGATGTGATCTATCCTGGAGAACGTTCTGTGCGCACTTGAGAAGAAAGTGTAATCTGCTGGGTTTTTTTGTTTTGTTTGTTTGTTTGTTTTTTGGCTGCTTTTTGGGTCTTTGTTGCTGCCCACAGGCTTTTCTCCGGTTGTGTCGAGCAGGGGCTACTCTTTGTTGTAGTATGCAGGCTTCTCATTGTGGTGGCTTTTCTTGTTGCAGAGCACGGGCTCTAGGCACACGGGCTTCAGTAGTTGTGGCATGCAGGCTTCAGTAGTTGTGGCTTGTGGGCTGTAGAGCGCAGGCTCAGTAGTTGTAGTACACGGGCTTACTGGTTCCATGGCATGTGGGATCTTCCCGGACCAGGGCTTGAACCCATGTCTCCTGCATTGGCAGGCGGATTCTTAACCACTGCACCACTAGGGAAGCCCTAATCTGCTGTTTTTGGATGGAATGTCCTATAAATATCAATTAAATCTATCTGGTCGACTGTGTCATTTAAAGCTTCTATTTCCTTATTTATTTTCATTTTGGATGATCTGTCCATTGTTGTAAGTGAGATGTTAAAGTCCCCCACTATTGTTGTGTTACTGTCTATTTCCTCTTTCATAGCTGTTAGCAGTTGCCTTATGTATTGAGGTGCTCCTATGCTGGGTGCATATATATTTATAATTGTTATATCTTCTTGGATTGATACCTTGATCATTATGTAGTGTCCTTCCTTTTCTCTTGTAACATTCTTTATTTTAAAGTCTGTCTTGTCTGATAAGAGTACTGCTACTCCAGCTTTCTTTTGATTTCCATTTGCACGGAATATCTTTTTCCATCCCCTCACTTTCAGTCTGTATGTGTCCCTAGGTCTGAAGTGGGTCTCCTGTAGACAGCATATATATGGGTCTTGTTTTTGTATCCATTCAGCAAGCCTGTGTCTTTGGGTTGAAGCACTTAATCCATCCATGTTTAAGGTAATTATCGATATGTATGTTCCTATGACCATTTTCTGAATTGTTTTGGGTTTGTTTTTGTAGGTCCTTTTCTTTTCTTGTGTTTCCCACTTACAGAAGTTCCTTTAGCATTTGTTGTAGAGCTGGTTTGGTGGTGCTGAATTCTCTTAGCTTTTGCTTGTCTGTAAAACATTTGATTTCTCCATCGAATCTGAATGAGATCCTTGCCGGGTAGAGTAATCTTGGTTGTAGGTTCTTCCCTTTCATCAGTTTAAGTATATCATGCCACTCCCTTCTGGCTTGTAGACTTTCTGCTGAGAAATCAGCTGTTAACCTTATGGGAGCTCCCTTGTATGTTATTTGTCGTTTTCCCTTGCTGCTTTCAATAATTTTTCTTTGTCTTTAATTTTTGCCTATTTGATTACTATGTGTCTCCGCGTGTTTCTCCTTGGGTTTATCCTGTATGGGACTGTCTGTGCTTCCTGGACTTGGGTGACTATTTCCTTTCCCATGTTAGGGAAGTTTTCGACTATAATCTCTTCAAATATTTTCTCTGGTCCTTTCTCTCTCTCTTCTCCTTCTGGGACCCCTGTAATGCTAATGTTGTTGCATTTAATGTCGCAGAGGTCTCTTAGGCTGTCTTCATTTCTTTTCATTCTTTTTTCTTTATTCTCTTCTGCAGCAGTGAATTCCACCATTCTGTCTTCCAGGTCACTTATCCATTCTTCTGCCTCCGTTATTCTGCTATTGATTCCTTCTAGTGTAGTTTTCATTTCAGTTATTGTATTGTTCATCTCTGTTTGTTTGTTCTTTAATTCTTCTAGATTTTTGTTAAACATTTTTTGCATCTTCTCGATCTTTGCCTCCATTCTTTTTCCGAGGTCCTGGATCATCTTCACTATCATTATTCTGAATTCTTTTTGTGGAAGGTTGCCTATCTCCACTTCATTTAGTTGTTTTTCTGGGATTTTATCTTGTTGCTTCATCTGGTACATAGCCCTCTGCCTTTTCATCTTATCTCTCTTTCTGTGAATGTGGTTTTTGTTCCATAGGCTGCAGGACTATAGTTCTTCTTGCTTCTGCTCAGTTTTGCCTTTCTTGCTTGTGTGTCAGGATGTGAAGTCAATCTACTTTCACAGGAAATAGTCTCCAGAACACCTTGTCAAACATTTGCAGCTTTACAAAACCCCTCTGAATACCTATGCAATTCAGAGTCTCTTAGGTCACCCTAAGGGTCTTTCCACTATAACTTTTCCATCTAATTTTTTGCTGCCCAGCTTCTGACTAATGAATGAATCAATTGATATACATTGTGAAGCCCTGGACTATATCTTTCTAGAACTATTCTAAATTCATCTTAAGATCTCTTTTCTTTTTACAATTTTAAACTTTTATTCCTTTAGCACTCTGAATACAAGGGAATCTACATGCTTTCATTGAGTGCTTTTAAATTTTAATTTTCTGATAAAATACCCATAACATAAAATTTACCACCTTACTCATTTTTAAGTATACAGTTCAGTGGTACTAAAAGTACATTAAAAAAAAAAATGAAGAAAAAATAATTTAAAAAACAAACAAAAAAGAGAAAAAAATGTATATTCATATTGTCATGCAACCATCACTACCATCCATCTCCATAACTTTCCACTTTCTGTGTCTATGATTTTGACACCTCTATGTACTTCATATAAGTGGAATCATACAGTGTTTGTCCTTTTGTGATTGGCTTATTTGACTTAGCATAATGTCCTCAAGGTTCATCCATGTTGTAGCATGTGTCAGAATTTCCTTCCTTTTTAAGGCTGAATAATATTCTGCTGTGTGTTAGCCTGAATGTTCATGTCCCTCCCAAATTCATATGTTGAAGCCCTGACTCCCATTGTGTCTGTATTTGGAGAAAGGTCCTTTAAGGAGGTAACTGAGGCTAAATGAGGTCATAAGGGTGGGGCCCTGTTCCTATAGGATTAGTGTCCTTATGAGAAGAGATATCAGAGAGCTCCCCACCCCACTTCTCTCTCTCTCCTACGCCCACCCACCCACTCTCCCTCTTTCCCCCATCGCCACCCTGTACAAACACACACCTGTGCACACACACACAAGAATTGCCATGTGACGACACAGTGAGAAGGCAGCTGTCTTCAGTCCAGGCAGAGAGCTCTCACCAGGAACTGAATCAGCTGGAGCCTTGATCAGCCCTGCAGGCCAGCGTAAGAGCAGACTAATGAGACGCATATCCATCCTCTTTCTTTTGAACTTCCTCTTATAGACTCACAGTGAAAAAGTGATGAGAAGAGATAGTAATAACACAATAACATTGTTAGTAACAAGAAAGGTTTCTGCCAAGGAGAAAAAGTTTCAAATCTGATCAGATCGTCAGAGATTCCTAAAACAGTTTCCCCATTCCTGAGACAAAGTAAGCTCAACATTTAGGAACTCAACAAGAAGAAATCAGCTCCTTTGTGAGACACACTGTCAAGGCTGCAATAACTCCTTAGCCGGAAGCTCCAGAGGCCTTACCTGGTTGAGAATCTAAAATTATTGGTGACGGGGGTCTCAGTTGGATCCTGGTAGAACATCAGCTCCTGAGAAAACCACCAGAAAACCCACTGACCAAGCACAACTGAATGCATTAGACCTGCTGCAGAGAGGGGTGACCACCACCTTCACAGTCTTAATGGTGCCTCAGAAAAGGGAGGTCAGGAGAGGACATGTATAGGGTTTTGGGATAAGACCTCAAGTGGTTCAAGGTGAGACTTTCAACTGATTAGGACTGGACAAAATTCAAGACATTAGAATTGGTAACCACACAAGGCAAGGATTTTGAAGGAAGCCATGTTAACCATTGGTAAATGAGCTGTTTGCCTGTATGAACAAATTCTCTGGGCTTAGAGGAATTTCTTAAAGCAAACAGTAAAGTCACTTATTGGTTTCCAGCCTTATCTTCCGAGACAAGATTTCCCTGGAACAAATAATTAAGCCATGTGGCCTCAGTTCTCAATCCTGATATTCAAGACTGATATGGATACAGATGATCTCTGCTCTCACCCTTATTACATGTGACAGATTCCAATATTGTCTATTCTATTTTTTGTTTGTTGTGTTTGTTTAAAAACAATAGCACAGGGGACTTCCCTGGTGGCACAGTGGATAAGACTCCACGCTCCCAATGCAAGGGGCCTGGGTTTGATCCCTGGTCAGGGAACTAGATCCCACATGCATGCTACAACTAAGAGTTTACATGCCACAACCACAAGCCACAAGCCACAACTAAGAGACCACAAGCCACAACTAAGGAGCCTGCCTGCCGCAACTAAGACCCGGTGCAACCAAATAAATAAATAACTGGTTTTTTTTAAAAAAAAAAAAAGAAAAGTAGCTTTAAAAAAAAAAAAACAGTCTTCCAGGGAGAAGTGAATTCCAAACTGCTAAGTAGCACTTGCAAAGGCACTGAAGCAGAAAAAAAGCAGAGATTTGGAGGAACACATACTCAAAGTTATTTGCCCTTGGGCCAGGCTCAAACATGGCAACCTCACTCTCTTATACTTATGAAGAGAGTCTGCGTCTCTTAATCTGTACCCTCTCAGGAGCATAATGCGACCGTATCTATCTATCAACATTTAAATGGTTCATATCCCTTGAAACAGCAATTCCATTGCTTAGAAATGTAGTTCATATAAAATTTATATATATACACAAAGATCTATGTTCATGAGTGTGATCGTTAATTTTGTATCAACTTAAAATGCCAAGATGCCCAGATATTTGGCTAAACATTATTCTGGATTTTTCTGTTAAAAGTTTTTGGATGAGATTTATATATTTTTTTTAATTTATTTATTTAATTTATTTATTTATTTTGGCTGCATTGGGTCTTCATTGCTGCATGCAGGCTTTCTCTAGTTGCAGCGAGCAGCAGCTACTCTTCATTTCAGTGCACGGGCTTCTCATTGTGGTGGGTTCTCTTGTTGCAGAGCATGGGCTCTAAGCACGCGGGCTTCAGTGGTTGTGGTGCACGGGCTTAGTTGCTCTGTGGCATGTCAGATCTTCCCGGTCCAGGGCTTGAACCCATGTCTCCTGCATTGGCAGGAGGATTCTTAACCACTGCGCCACCAGGGAAATCTGATTTACATTTAAATGCATAGACTTTGAGTAAAACAGGTTGTCGTGCATAATGTGGGTGGGCCTCATCCAATCAGCGGAAAGCCTGAATAGAATAAAAGATTGACCTCCTCTGAGCAAGAGGGAATTCTACCAGCAGATGACCTTCAGACTTTAACTGCGACATTGGCCCTTCCCTGGGTTCCAGCACGATGGCCTACACTGCAGATTTTGAAGCTCACAGCCTCCATAATCACATGGGCCAATTCTTTAAAATAAATCTCTCTATATATACATATCCCATTCATTCTGTTTCTCCAGAAACTGGTTAACTATCTACCTGAACTGAAATGGAAAGATCTCCTTGTCACATTATTAAATGAAGAAAGCATTTCATATAGCAACTAGTAAGATATGAATCTATTCATGATTTTAAAAAAGAAAAATAATTCTATATGTATACAGATGTATTTAGTATATATACAAAAATATATAAATAGATAGAAAAGATTACTATAAGGCCTTCCCTGGTGGTCCAGTGGTAAAGAATCTACCTTCTAATGCAGGGGACACGGGTTCGATCCCTGGTGGGGGAACTGAGATCCCACATGCCGCAGGGCAACTAAGCCCACGTGCCACAATGACTGTGCTTGCATGCCTCAGTAAGAGAGCCCGCATGCAGCAAACTACAGAGTCCACGTGCCCTGGAGCCCACGTGCCACAACTAGAGAGAGAAAACCCCCACACCACAACTAGAGAGAAGCCCACCACAACTAGAGAGAAGCCCGCGTTCCACAACAAAAAGCCCACGCCACAACAAAAAGATCCGGCACATCTCAATCAAGACCCCATGTGCTATAACTAAGACCTGACTCAAAAAAAAAAAAAAAAAAAGAAAAGAAAAGAAAAGAAAAGATTACTATAAGATAACTAATAAGAACCTACTGTATAGCACAGGGAACTCTACTCAATACTCTGTGATGACCTATATGGGACAAATCTAAAAAAGGAATCTAAAAAAGTCTAAAAAGAAAAGACTCTAAAAAAAAGTAGATATATGTATGTGTATAACTGATTCACTTTGGTGTACAGCAGAAACTAAAACAATATTGTAAATCAACTATATGCCAATAAAAATTAATTAAAAAAGAAAAGATTACTATAAAGATATTTACCAAACTAGCAATAAATAATAGTTACCAATAATGGTTACCTTTGAGACGAGGAGTGAGTTTGAAGAGGGGATGGTAAAAGGAAACTTAAACTTATATTCCTTACATTTCTGTATCATTTAAATCTTTGACCACTAGAATGCATTCCACATTACATTAACGACATAATTTTAAAAAGCTATAACTACCAAGGTCTATTACTATGTTTTTAAAATCCAGCCCATTTTTACCCCTAATGTCTCTTATTTGGCTTTGCTTCTTCCCTGTCTATGGGAGTCCCTCCCTCTCTTCCTGTCTTCTTCCCTTTCTTCCTTTAACAAACATTTACTGAGTATCTATTACACGCTAAACAATGCACCAGGTGCCTTGGTGAACCGAAGAGCCAAGGTCCCTCAGGGAGGTTGCAGGCTTTTAGGGGAACCAGACATTAGACAAACACGTACAAATGAACCAAGCAACTGCCAAAGGTGTTGAAGAGTTGGAAGGGAAAATAACAGGTTGTTCTCTCTGGCTGTGAAAGGGCATAATTGGATGATTCTGAGTAGGATGTTCAAAAAGGTCTCTTTGCAATAGAGAGATTTGAGCTGAATGTTAACCAGGCAGAGGGTTGGGTGTGGGGAGGTGGGAAGCCATCCTAGCAGAGGGTAAACACTGACAGGTGACTGCAACTTCCCTAAGGTAATAAGCAAGAGGAATTGACCAGAAGCCCATGAGACTGGCCAGTTCTGGGTGAGGGTACTAGTTTTGTAAGATAAAGTTGGAGAGGTAGTCAGGGCCAGGTTGTGCATATCTAGGTAAGGAATTTGGGCTTTCTTTTAAGGGTAATTGAACGCCATTATCAAGTTATAACCAGAGAACAGAGGAGATCTAATTTACATTTTTAAAAGCCCTTTCTTAAACCTACAGTATGGAGAAAAGACAAATCATTATTGAAGGACACTAATGAAGGTCTAAAGAAATGAAGAGCTAAGGACTTTCCTGGTGGCGCAGTGGTTAAGAATCCGCCTGCCAGTGCAGGGGACATGGGTACGATCCCTGGTCCGGGAGGACCCCACATGCCGTGGAGCAACTGGGCCCATGCGCCACAACTACTGAGCTGCGCTCTGGAGCCCGCGAGCCACAACTACTGAGCCTGCATGCTATGACTACTGAAGCCCACGCACCTAGAGCCCGTGCTCTGCAACAAAGAGAAGCCACTGAATGAGAAGCCTGCACACCACAAAGAAGAGTAGCCCCCGCTCGCCACAACTAGAGAAAGCCTGCACACAGCAACAAAGACCCGACGCAGCCAAAAATAAATTAATTAGCTAATTTATTAATTTTAAAAAAAAGAAATGAAGAGCTCTCTCTCAGCAGAGAGAGCCCAGAAATAAACCCACGCATATATTAATTAATTTATGAAAAAGGAACCAAGACTATACAATGGTGAAAGAATAGTCTCTTCAACAAATAGTGTTGGGACAACTGGTCAACCACATGCAAAAGAAAGAAACTGGACCACTATCTTATGCCATACACAAAAATCAACTCAAAATGGATTAAAGACTTGAATGTAAGACCTGAAACTATAAAACTCCTAGAAGAAAACATAGGCAGTAAGCTCCTTTGACATCAGTTGGGCAATGACTTTTTTTTGGATTTGCCACCAAAATCAAAGGCAACAAAAGAAAAATAAACAAGTAGGACTATATAACACTGAAAGGCTCCTGCACAGTAAAGGAAACCATCAACAAAATGAAAAGGCAAGCTAAGGAATGGGAGAAAATATTTGCAAATCATATCTGATAAGGGATTAATATCTAAAATATAAAAAGAACTCATACAACTCAATAACAACAACAAAAAATCTGATTAAAAAATGGGCAGAGGATCTGAATAGACATTTTTCCAAAGAAGACATACAGATGGGCAACAGGTACATGAAAAGGTGGTCAGCATCACTAATCATCAGGGAAATGCAAATCAAACCTCATGCCTGTTAGAAAGGCTACTATCAAAAAGACACGAGAGGGACTTCCCTAGTGGCACAGTGGTTGAGAATCCACCTGCCAATGCAGGGGACATGGGTTCAAGCTCTGGTCCGGGAAGATCCCACATGCCGTGGAGCAGCTAAGCCCACATGCCACAACTACTGAGCCTGTGCTCTAGAGCCCACGAGCCACAACTACTGAGCCTGAGTGCCACAACTACTGAAGCCCACGTGCCTAGAGCCTGAGCTCTGCAACAGGAGAAGCCACCACAATGAGAAGCCCGCACACTGCAATGAAGAGTAGACCCTGTTCGCCACAACTAGAGAAAGGCTGCGTACAGCACCAAAGACCCAACAAGGAAGACCTAATGTAGCCAAAAATAAATAAATAAATAAATAAATTTATTTTTTAAAAAAAGACATGAAATAACAAGTACTGGCCAGGATGTGGAGAAAAGGGAAATCTTGTGAATTGTTGCTGGAATGTAAATTGATGCAGCCACTATGGAAAACAGTATGGAGAAGGTTCTTCAAAAAAATAAAAAATAGAACTATCTATGATCCAGCAATTCCTCCCCTGGGTGTTTATCCAAAGAAAATGAAATCACTATCTCAAAAAAGATATCTGTACCCCCATGTTCATTGCAGCGTTATTTACAATAGTCAAGACATGGAAACAACCTAAATGTCCACTGATGGATGAATAGATAAAGAAAATGTGATTGATATACATATATAGTGGAATATTATTCAGCCATAAAAAAGAAGGAAATCCTGCCATTTGTGACAACATGGATGGGACTTGAGGGCATTATGCTAAGTGAAATAAGTCTGGCACAGAAAGACAGATACTGAATGATCTTACTTATAGGTAGAATCTAAAAACAGCAAACTTATAGATGTAGAGAACAGATTGGTGGTTGCCAGAGGTAGGGGGTGGGGATGGGCAAAATGGGTGAAGGTGGTCAAAAGGTATAGACTTCCAATTATAAGATAAATAAGTCCTGGGAATGTAATGTACAGCATGGTGACTACAGTTAAGAATACTATATTGTTGTGAATGAAAATTGTTGCCTGCCACATCAGTAAAAAAAGGATTGCAGCCATCAAGCCATCAGCCACTGTAGCCACCCACAACTGTGCACCCTGAGGGGACTCAGGATGGGAAAGAAAAGGATATTGGCCCTAGTTAAGATGCATATCAAAGGAATGATTTCAATGAGCCCATCTTCCCAAACACAGAAAAGAGCTAAATCCATTAACTTGAGATATCCGGTTTTCTTTAATTAACAGTAAACTTTTGATGTTCCAACTACCTGGTTTTTGTTGCAAAAACTCTTATATACCCTGGCAGTCCCTCAGAGGTATCTGAGAAGCTGTTTTCTGGGCTTGAGTCCTCAGAAAGTCCGCCAAATAAAACGTAATTTGTAACTTTTAGGTTGTGCGTTTTTTTCAGTCTACATTGTATATTCGAAAGTTGCTAAGAGAATAAATCTTAAAAAGCTCTCATCACAAGAAAAGAATTTTTGTAACTATATGTGGTGATGGATGTTAACTAAACTTATTGTGGTAATCATTTCACAATATATACATATATCGAATTGTTATACTGTACACCTAAGACTAATACAATGTTATATATATGTCAATTATATCTCAATTTTTTTAAAACGAGAGCTATATGATGCTACTGATGCGATAGTCAATATCATAAAGATGTCAACTCTCCTCAAAATAATTTTTAATGGGAAAAGAATCTAAAAAAGAGTGGATATATGTATATGTATCACTAATTCACTTTGCTGTACACCTGAAACTTACACATTGTAAATCAACTATACTCCAATAAAAAATTTTTTTTTGAGTTTCTAGAAGCAGTACAATTCCAAAGTCTCAACAGAATTTGTCATAAAACTTGTCCAGCTGAGTCTAAAGCGATATAGAAGAGCAAAGGGTGAAGAACACTCAAGACACTCCTTAATTACAACAGAGTATATTGAGTAGGAATAGACCCATTGACAAAAGGAACTGATGAGAGCACAAAAGTGGACACTTAGGAAAAGTTGATACAGACAGCGTTACCCTAGCAGATCAGGGAGGAAAGAATAGGCTACTTAGTAAATGGTGCTGGGTCAGCTGGTAATCCATATGAAAAGAAAGAGAATTTGCATAAATTCCCAGTGGTTAAAGATTTACATTTTTAAAATTTTGTGTAGCAGAAAATTTTGGAGAATTTTTTTGTGACGCCAGAAGAAGTAAGAATTTTTTAAACAAGATCCAAAAAGCACTAACTACAAAGGAACTTAGTGATAACTTTGACTAAATTAAAATTAATAATTTCTGTTCATCATTTTTGCTAATAGAGGAAAAAAGTAAGATATAAACTGAGAGATGATACAGTAAATATAACCAATAAAAGATTAGTATCCATAACATTTAAAGAACTCTAACAAATTACTAAGAAAAAGAAAAAAATCCAAGAGTAAAATGGCAAAAGACATGGACAGGCACATTACTAAAGATGAACCATATGAGATATCATTTTACAATCACTGGATTGGCAAAAAATAAGAAATCTCACACCACCAAGCAAATTTCAGTTCTAATGCTGGACTGGTGAGGAGTCAATTATTATAGCTATTTTGGAGGGGTCAATTATTATAATTGTCAATGTTATAAGGGTCAAATATTATAACTCTTTGGTTTTTCTGATAAATTTGATTATGTTCACACCAGAGGACCCAGCAATTCTACTCCTGGGTACGTACCCAAACTAGACTATACAATGTTCCACACTATGGATTGGTTGGTCATAAAGTCATTTTGTGGATCAACATCTTTTTAAAAAAATTAAATAAAGTAGCATAGAAAATGCCAAGGTGCATCACGAAAAGTTGGGATAAATAGATGTGTCTGTGTGTGTACTGGGTCACAAATATAAAATACATTTCTTACAGAGAGCATTAGGGGGAGAAAGTTGAAAGCCACTACCCAGAGGAAACCCCTGTACATATTTTTCGTAAAAGAAATGAGAGAAAAGAAAAAGCAACAATCCAAATGTCTATCAACGGTAAAATGCATAAAGAAATAAGGGATTTTACAATGGATTACTAAGCAGTGGTGAAAATGACTAACCAATAGCTATACACCTCAACACAGACGAATCTTAGAATTAGTAATAGTAATTAGTAATTAGTAATTAGTAATTAGTAATTTTCAGAGGGGAATTAGTAATTAGTAATTAGTAATTACTAATCAGTAATTAGTAATTAGTAATTCTCAGAGGGGAATTCACAACATGACACTATTTTTGTAAAACTTACAAACGAGCAATATTGATTAATAAATTGCTTAGGAATACATACGTGGTAAAACTATAAAGGAAAGCAAGAGAATAATTTTGAAAGAATATATATATTTTTTAAATTAAAAAGGACGAATTCGGGGCTCCCCTGGTGGCGCAGTGGTTGAGAGTCCGCCTGCCAATGCAGGGGACACGGGTTCGTGCCCCGATCCAGGAAGACCCCACATGCTGCGGAGCGGCTTGGCCCGTGAGCCGTGGCCGCTGAGCCTGCTCGTCCGGAGCCTGTGGTCCGCAACGGGAGAGGCCACAACAGTGAGAGGCCCGCGTACCGCAAAAAAAAAAAAGGACGAATTCTCACTAGCATTGAGGACACTCAGGACATCAAAGGATTTGCCACTGTTCTGTTTCCTAGGCAGCCTGGTGGGCTCACAGCGTTGTTTTATGACCACACTTCATAACCTCCGCACATGGTCCTTTATAGTTTTATGTATCAAATATCAAATATTTTGTCATTTTAAAAAAGGGACAGGGTCTCTTGAGTTGCAATGAGGAGAATGGCCAGGGGTGGGGGGCTTGCAGAGTAAAAGTGGGGAAGAGGAGCACATGGGACCCATCGCAAGTGTCCAGCTAAGAAATGATGGCGTAAGTGGAGAAGGTGGATTTGAGAGGAGTTTTGGACGTAGGATGGACTTGCTGATGGGTTACACATAAGGGATGAGGAGGAAGGAAACTCGATAGTGCCTGGCCAATGGAACAGAGGCCAGAAATAGACCTTCACAGACGTAGAAACATGATGTATGACAGCACTGTCCAAGTAGACCAACAGGGAAAAGATAGGCTATTCAGTAAACGGTGCTGGTAGTCCATACGGAAACGAAGAGAAATTCACTATATCCCTGAGCAGGCTAAAGACTTCAGTGTAAAAGGCAAAACTTGAGAACACATAGAAGAAAAAGTGGATGGGTTTGAGAGATATATATTGAAGAATGGAAATGGGAGGAGGGGAGAAAGGGCATGAATAACGCCTTAATTGTTTTTTTTTGCGGTACGCGGCCCTCTCACTGTTGTGGCCTCTCCCATTGTGGAGCACAGGCTCCAGACGCGCAGGCTCAGCGGCCACGGCTCACGCGCCCAGTCGCTCCGCGGCATGTGGGATCTTCCCGGACCGGGGCACGAACCCGTGTCCCCTGCATCGGCAGGCGGACTCTCAACCACTGTGCCACCAGGGGAGCCCACTCCTTAATTTTTAGCTAAAGTAACTGGATGGATAATAAAGATTAATAATAATAGCTAACATTTACACAGCACTTATGTACAGGGCGGGCACTTTTCTAAGCTTTTTACATGGTTTATCCTGTTCAGTCTTCACACCAATACTGAAAGAGAGCTTCTCTTACTGTTGCCATTTATTGGGAAGCACAGGAAGGTCAGTAACTTACCTGAGATGCAGTATTGATCAGCTGCAGAGACTGTCCGTGTAAGAGTGACAAAACTAGTGTGTCAAGCTCGCAAATTCTCAGTGTTTCCACCTCTGCGGCAGGTCTCCTGGGATTCCCAGGCCCCACCTCCGCTCCCCTCCCCAGGGTGGGTGTGTATGCCAGTGAGAGGTAGTGAAAAGGTGGAGTGTTATGTAAAATAGTCCCAGAAAGCTGCAAGCTTTCCTCTCTCTGCAAGCTCCCCTCTCTCTGAGTGAATAACCACTCCTGGGATGCTGGGACTTAGCTTCATTCATTCTTTTTCTTTTTTTTTTTTTGTAACTAAGAAAGTTATCAGATATGTATTATGTGACATCAGTGGTAAAATAAACATAACACAAATGTCACCCTTTTCGCCATTTTTAAGTGTACAATTCAGTGGCATCCACGCTGTTGGCAACCATCAAGCTTCATTCATGCTTCACACACATGCTGAGCTCTTGACATGCACCAGGCACTGTTCTAGGCACTGAAGGATGTAAAACAGATCTTTGTCTTGATGCAGCCCACATTTTATTTGGAGCAACAGACAATAAACATGGAAGAAATAAATACATATAATTGTATCGGATACTGACAGGTGCTAGGAAGAAAACAGGACAGGGCAAAAATCACAGTTGCTATGAAACACTTGTTATGTTCCAGCGGTGATTTGAGGGCTTAGCAAAGAGTATCTCATTGTCTCCTCACTCCAGTCCTTTGGGGGATAGCGCTTGTCCCCATTTTATGGGAAAAAAAGTGAAGCACAGAGAGCTTTAAATTCCACAGTGGATAAGTAGGAAGGAATGGGGGCCAGGTGGTGATGGTATAAGAACTGCTCCAGCTGGAGTGATCTGAGGCCTCTTTGAGGAGGTAGCTGAATCCTAACATACAAAAGTTCCAAGGAGAGGGAAGAGCAAGTTCAAAGGTCCTGAGACACACATGACTCCTTCAAGGAAGAGCAAGGATCCCATGGGATTGGAGCCAAATGAGCTGAAGAGGGGAGGGGAAGTGAGAGAGTGAGGAAGGGGGGCGAGGGAGGGATGAGAGGAGTCCTTGAGAGGCAGGTCTAGGAGTTGGCAGGGTCAGCGCCTACAGAGCCTCATATAGGGTGACCAACCGTGCTGGTTTGGCCCAGGACAAATTGGTCACCCTACTAGGTCAGATATTATTCAGATTTTATTCCAAGTGCAAAGGAAAGCAATGAGGAGGTTTTACACAAGGGAGGGACAGGACCCCCTCTGGCTACTGTTTGCAGAAGAAAAGGAAGGGAGAGGAAGGAAGACACTTGAGAGGCTCTTGCAATCTTCCTCGGAAGGGTGACTGTGGCCTGGACTTGGGTGACAGCGGTGGAAGTGAGAAGTGACTAAATCTGGGATATACTTTGGAAGTAAAGTGGCAGAACTTGATGGATGGGATAAGGGGTGTGGGGAGGGGAGAGGACTCAAGGACGACACCCCCACCCCCCCGCCCCGGTTCTTGGCTGAGCGACCGGTGGCTGCTGGGTCATTTACTACAATGGTGAAAATGGGTAAACAGCAGGTTTAGGGGTGAATCCACGTAAGTGCACATCATCTGAGCAGTCCCCTGCCCCCCAGATTATCACAGCGAGGGAGGGGGGCTCTATAGAACAAGGATGCCCAGTTCCCTCGCCTGGGACTTTTTTTTTTCCGGTACGCGGGCCTCTCACTGTTGTGGCCTCTCCCGTTGCAGAGCACAGGCTCCGGACGCGCAGGCTCAGCGGCCATGGCTCACGGGCCCCGCCGCTCCGCGGCATGTGGGATCTTCCCGGATCGGGGCACGAACCCGTGTCCCCTGCATCGGCAGGCGGACTCCCAACCACTGCGCCACCAGGGAAGCCCTCTCATGATCACTCTTAAGCCCACTTTACAAAGGAAAGTCCTACCCCTCACCACCCTGAATTACAGTGGGGCCTGGTGCAGGAAAGACTGGGGTGCGGGCAGCAGGAACAATCAGAGCATCTTATTTGACACAGAGCAACTTCAAAGCCTCCTTAAACCAAGGCATGTTAAATCTGTCTATGCTCTTGGCTTTCGTGTCTTGTGCAGATTTCTGTTAAGAGTGAAGCACTGGTTTGGATACAAGCAACTTGGGCTCCTGTTGATTTTTCTCGGGGATTTGCATTGAAGAAGGAATGAAAGTTTCTGACAAATGAAGTGTGATTTCGCCGATTGTTTTCACAACAAGGACGGATAGGGCCAATTACAGTAAATGGTGAAGAGTGTCTATAAATTAAATGAGCTCAATCAGCTTCTTCCAGCTTTTGATGAAAATATATTTAAGGTAGAAGATAAAAGCTTTCTTACTTTCAAAAAAAATATTAGCAAAGATGTGTTTAAATTACCAACATTACCATTTCCCCAATTGCTTCTTAGTGTATTGGGTTACACAAGTTGTCTCCAAGTGAAGGAGAACCAGGTGAAATTAGTTCCCATTTGATAAGTTTTGGTAAGGCCTTTTTGGTATATTTTCCAGAAACTGGGGAGGTGAGAGGATCTAAGGACCCAGTAAGAAATCCTTTTGCAAAAGAGCAAGTTTCCACAATACTAAGGAGCATCTAATCTAGTGAGAGCAAGAAAAATACTTTTTGATGATAGGTTTAAAACTTTTTTTTAAATCTTGGTAAAATATACATGAGATTATCATCCTAACCATTTGAAAGGATACAGTTCAGAGGCATTAAGTACATTCACATTGCTGTGCTTCCATCACCACCACCATCTGCAGAACTTTTCTTGTAAAACTGAAACTTTTCTTGTAAAACTGAAACCCTGTGTGCGTTAAACACCAACCCCTCAGCACACTCCCCCAGCCCCTGACAAGCACTGTTCTACTTTCTGTCTCCCTAATCTGGACTACTCTAGGCCCCTCGCATAAGTGGAATCATACAGTATTTGTCTTTTAGCAACTGGTTTTTTTCACTAAGCATAATGTCCTCAAGGTTCATCCACGTTAGAGCATGTGTCAGAATTTCCTTTCATTTTTTTAAAAATGGAAATGCATTTCTTTTTATTTATTTATTTATTTTATTTTACTTTGGCTGTGTTGAGTCTTCGTTTCTGTGCGAGGGCTTTCTCTAGTTGCGGCGAGCGGGGGCCACTCTTCACCTCGGTGCACGGGCCTCTCACTACCGTGCCATCTCTTGTTGCGGAGCACAGGCTCCAGATGCACAGACTCAGCAGTTGTGGTTCATGGGCCTAGTTGCTCAGTGGCATGTGAGATCTTCCTAGACGAGGGCTCGAACCCGTGTCCCCTGCATTAGCAGGCAGATTCTCAACCACTGCGCCACCAGGGAAGCCCCTTCCTTTCTTTTTAAGGCTGAATAACACTTCAAGTTTATATAAACACCACATTTTGCTTATCCCTTCATTCATCAGTGGAAACCTTGGTTGCGTCTACATTTTCACTACTGTGAACAATGCTGCTATGGAACATGGGTGTACAAATATCTCATTGGGACCCTGCTTTCAATACTTTTGGCTATCTACCCAAAAATGGATGTGCTGGATCACATGGTAGTTCTATTTTTAATTTTTTGAGGAACTGCTATACTGTTTTCCACAGCAGCTGCACCATTTTGTATTTCCACCAACAGTGCACAGGGGTTCCAGTTTCTCCACATCCTTACCAACACTTATTTTTTTTAACAGTAACCATCCTAGTGGTGAGGTGTTATCACATGATTTCGGCAGATGACTCAAAAGGACTTTAAAGAACATTGATTTTACAAAATTCCTTCCATGCCTGTCTACTTCCTTATGAGAAAAAGGTTTTTCAGTACTTGGATGTATAATAATGAAAAATAAGAATAGAAGTGCTATTGGTACAGCCATTTTGGAAAACAGTATGGAGATGTAATTTAAAAAATAAAAAGTAGGGAATTCCCTGGAGGTCCAGTGGTTAGGACTTGGTGCTTTCACTGCTGTGGCCTGGGTTCAATCCCTGTTGAGAGAACTAAGATACTGCAAGCCGTTCAGCATGATGAAAAAAAAAAAATTAAAAATAGAACTACCAAATGATCTAACACCCCCACATCTAGGTATATATCCAAAGGAAATGAAATCAGTATATCAAAAGCTATCTGAACCCCTGAGTTCAGAGTTCATCGTAGCACTATTCACAATAGCCAAGATGTGGAAACAATCTACCTGAGTGTCTGTTGATGAATGAATGGATAAAGAAAATGTGAGATACACACACACTGGAAATTTTTTTAATTAATTAATTAATTTATTTATTTATTTTTGGTTGCGTTGGGTCTTCGTTGCTGCACGTGGGCTTTCTCTAGTTGTGGTGAGTGAGGGCTACTCTTCTTGAGGTGCGCGGGCTTCTCATTGCAGTGGCTTCTCTTGTTGCAGAGTGCAGGCTCTAGGTGAGTGGGCTTCAGTAGTTGTGGCACGTGGGCTAAGTAGTTGTGGCTCGTGGGCTTAGTTGCCCTGTGGCATGTGGGATCTTCCCGGACCAGGGCTCGAACCCATGTCCCCTGCATTGGCAGGTGGATTCTTAACCACTGTGCCACCAGGGAAGTCCCCACACTGGAATATTATTTGGCTATAAAAAGAGGGAAATCCTGCCCTTTGTGATAACATGGATGAAACTTGAGGATATTATGCTAAGTGAAATAAGCTAGCTATAGAAAGAAAAATACTGTATGATCTTATTTATATGTAGAATCTAAAAAAAGTTGAACTCCCAAAAGTAGAGAGTAGAATGGTGGTTGGCAGGGGCTAAGGGATGGGGGAAATGGGACAATGTTGGTGAAAGGGTATAAACTTTTAGTTATAAGATGAATAAGTTGTGGGAATGTACAGCACAGTGACTGTAGTTAATACTACTATACTATACACTTGAAATTTCTGAGAGTATAAATCTTAAATACTCTCATCACACACACACAAAAATGTGTAAATTAGCTTGATTGTGGTAATCATTTCACAATGCATAGGTATATCAAATCATCACACTGTACACTTTAGATAGATACAATATTTATTTGTCAGTTATACCTCAATAAAGCTGAAGGAAAAGAATGGACTTGCAATTGGATACTGTCATTCTAGCACTAAATAATGTTCATGACCTAATTTTTAGAAAACTCATTAAGAAATACATTTCCAATCAAATGTTGTCCTATTTGTTATTATTTATTATAATATATTTATATTGCCTTGACCAATTGTTTACAAATGATAATTTATTATGCAACACAATCCAGAATACTTTTTTTAATAGAGCCTCTTGGACACAAGAAATTTAAATTTTAAAAAGTTTAATTTAGATACACAATTTTATTATAGAGAAGTATGATAGGATAATCAATGTAAAATTTTTTCAAGCATAAAAATAGATTATGTTAGAGAACAACTCCATGGGAAAAGGGAAAGGAAATAGTAGTCCGAAGAGGAAAGGAGCAATGTAAAAAATTTTACTTTAACAAAGAGCTTATTTGTTTATTTTGTAACAGCTTTGTTGAGATGTAATTCACGTATCATACAACTTACCCATTTAAAGCATACAGTTCAGTGGTTTTTAGTATATTCACAGAGTCGTACAGTCATCACCACAATCAATTTTATAACATTTTCATCACCTGGAAAAGAAACCCCCTACCCATTAGCAGACACTCCCCATTTTCCCCCAACTTCCCTCAGCTCTGAAAAACAATAATCTGCTTTTCATCTCTACAGATTTGCCTAGTCTGACATTTCATATAAATGGACTTATACAATATGAGTTCTTTGTGACTGGTTTCTTTCACTTAGCAAAATTTTTTCAAGGTTCGTCTGTTGTACCCTTTGTCAGTACCCCATTCTTTTTTTAAAAAAAAAATTTATTTATTTATTTAGGCTGTACCGGGTCTTAGTTATGGCATGCAGGATCTTTGTAGCAGCATACAGACTCCTAGTTGCAGCATGCATGTGGGATCCAGTTCCCTGACCAGGGATCGAACCCGGGTCCACGCATTGGGAGCACCGAGTCCCACCCACTGGGCCACCAGGGAAGTCCCCCCTCATTCATTTTTATGGCTGAATAATATTCAGTTGTATGGAGATACCTCATTTTGCTTATCCATTCACCATTTGATGGACATTTGTTTCCAGTTTTTTACTATTATAAATAGTGCTGTTATGAACATTCACACGCACGTCTTTGTAGGGACATATGTTCTCATTTTTCGTAGGTAAACAGAAGTGGAATTGCTGGGCCATATGGAAATTTATGTTTAATTTTTAAAAAAAAAAGTCAAACTGTTTTTCACTGTGGCTATATAATTTTATATTCCCAGAAGCAATGTACAAAGGTTCTAATTTCTATATATCCTCCATAACACTTACTGTTTTTTTTTTTTTTTGAATTCTAACCATCTCCATGGATGTGAATTAGTTTTTCATCATGGTTTTGATTTGCATTTCCCTAATGGATAATGATATTGAGCATCTTTCATGCACTTGCTGGCCACTGGTATTTTCTTTTTGGAGAAATATCTATTCAAATCCTTTGTCCATTTTTTATTGCTGGGTTGTAAGAGTTTTTAATATATTCTGGATATAAGTCCCTTATCAGGTATATGATTTGCAAATATATTCTCCCATTCTATGGGTTGTCTTTCTTTTCATTTTCACAGTGGTGTCCTTTGAAGCACAAAGTTTTTAATTTTTTTTTTTTTTTTGGCCACACTACAAGGCATGCGGGATCTTAGTTCCCCAACCAGGGATTGAACCCTGGCCCCCTGCAGTGGAAGCACGGAGTCCTAACCATTGGACCACCAAGGAAGTCCCCACAAAGTTTTTAATTTTTATGAGGTCCAATTTATCCATTTCTCCTTTTGTCATTTGTGCTTTTGTTATTGTATCTAATATGGCTTTGCCTAACTCAAGGACACAAAGATTTATTCCTAAGTTTTCTTCAAAGAGATTTATAGTTTTAGCTCTTACATGATCCATTTGGAGTTAATTTTTGTGTATGGTAAAGAAACAGATACAACTTCATTCTTTTGCATGTGGATGTTCAGTTGTTCCAGCATCATTTGTTAAGAAGACTATTCTTTCCCCATTGAATTGTCTTGGCACCCTTGTCAAACATCAATTAACTATAAATGCAGGGTTTATTTCTGAATTCTCAATTCTATTCCATTGATCTATATGTCTATCACAGGCCAGTACCACTCTGTCTTTGTAGTAAGTTTTGAAATGTGAAAGTGTGAGCTCTCCAACTTTATTTCCTTTTTCAAAATTGTTTTGGCTCTTTGGGTCTCTTGCATTTCCGCATGAATTTTAGGATCAACTTGTCAATTTCTGCAAAAAAGCCATCTGGGATTATAATAAGTATTGCATTGATTCATAGATCATTTGGGGGAATATTGCCATCATTTTTTTTTTAATTGCCGTCTTAACAATATTGTCTTCTAATCCATGAACATGGGATGTTTTTCCAATTTTTTAGGTCTTTGTTAATTTCTTTCAATAATGTTTTATATTGGTAGTTTTCGGAATACAAGTTTTACCTTTCTTTTTAAAAATGTATTCTTAATTATTTTTTTTTGATGCTATATAAGTGTAGTTACATTTATTTCATTTGGGGGTTGGTCATTACTAGTGCAGAGAAATACACTTGAAATACACTTGATTTTTGTATACTGATCTTATACCCTGCAACCTTGCTGAACCTATTTTTTTATTGGTGAATTCCAATAATACTTTATTGGTGAATTCCTTAGGATTTTCTATATATAAGATCATGTCTTCTACTCCTACTTCTTTCTTTCCAATATGGATTCCTTTGATCTCATTTTATTGCCTAATTGCCTGATAGAACCTCCATTATGATGTTGGACAGAAGTGGTAAGCATGGACATCTTTGTCCACTTCTTGATCTTAGGAGGAAAACATTCACCTTTAAGTATGAAGTTAGCTATGGGTTCTGTAGATGTTCTTTACCAACAATGAGGAAGTTTCCTTTTATTCCTAGTTTGTCGTGTGTTTTTATCATGAAAGGGTGTTGGATCTTGTCAAATCCTTTTTTTGCAACTATTGAGATGACCATGTGGGGATTTCCCATACTTTTGAAATTGAGATATAATTTACATACAATAAAATTCACTTTTAAAGTGTACAGTTCAGTGGTTTTTAGTATACTCACAAAGTTATGCAATCATCACTATCTAATTCCAGAACATTTTCATCACTCCAAAAAGAAATATCGTACTTTCTATTTTCCCTTTTCCTAAGCCCCTGGCAACCACTGTCTAAGTCCTGTCTCTATGGGTGTGCATTTTGTAGCATTTATCAGTACTTCATTTTTTAATTGTTGAATTATATTCCACTATATAGAAATATCACATTTTGCTTATCCATTAATTAGTTGATGGACATTTGGGTTGTTTCCACTTTTTGGCTAGTATGAATAACGCTGCCATGCACATTTATGTACTAGGTTTTTTGTGAACATGTTTTCAATTCTCTCAGGTATATACTTAAGAGTAGAATTGCTGGTTCATATAGTAACTACGTGCTTAACTTTTTGTTGAACTGCCAAACTGTCTTCCAAAGTGGCTGCACCATTTTATTGATACATTCCTACTAACAATGTATGAATTCTCCAATTTCTCTACATCCTCATCAAATCATGTGGTTTTTGTCCTTTATTCTATTTATATGATTCATTACGCTAACTCATTTTCTGATGTCAAATCAACTTTGCATTCGAAGGATAAAACACACTTCATCTTGCTGTATAATCCTTTTTATATGTTGCTGGATGTGACTTGCTAATTTTTTAAAGGATTTTTATGTCCATATTCATAAGAGATATTCATGTATTTTTAAAGGGATGATGGTGGGTGTCAAATTGCCATGGTATTTAAATTCCATTGAATACCTTTAAAAGAGTGATATGAGTTTCTTTCCAAATGTCAATGTATACAATACCAGAAATTACATCTTTCACAAGGATTCAAGCCCATGATGAAAATTTCAGATGTAATTTTAAAAACATGTGAGGAGGCATATAATTTGTCAAAATCATTTTAGAAGGTATTGCCATGGAAATGGCATGAAGATCTCTGTTGTAGTCACTCCAAGGGGCCATTGGTAGGGTCTGAGAACAAAACTACTGTGATCTTTTAGTGTTTTACAAACCACTCTGTGGAAAGGGTGGGAACAGGAGACTAGTGAGAGGCCACAGCTGTAAATCCAGGCTATATGGTGGCTTGGATCAGAGTGGTAGCTGCAGAGTAGAGCCAACAGGATTTGCTACCTGATTTGATGTATCATGTGGAGAGAAAGAGAGGGAGAGAATCAATGATAATTCCAGCTACAGGGTTTGGAGCTGATCAACTCATCTACTTATATCTATAAACTCAACTCTAAAATGGATTTGATAACACGTTTTGGCTCATAGAGCTGCTGTGGGATTTAAAAGAAGTCTATTCTCCCGAACTATAAAAGATGTAGGCCAGACCTCCAGTAAACTGTAACAAACTTTAGCTATTGTATGGATATCCCTCTTTGAAGCAGATCTTTATCTTATCACTGATGTTTTAAGAGTCTTGAGCATTTTGTCTTTTGTTTTTACACTAAACTATCTTTACAGAGGGCAGGAGTGATTCCTAGAGACCTTTGCATTCTCGGCTCATATCCCAGTGCCTGGAACATGTATTCCTTAAATATTTGTTGACTATCTCCTTGACAAATCTCATTGATATGAGGTTTCTACAAACATATATCCTTTGGTCTCCCCATTACTTCAGGTTCCAAATTTTTTAGCCTAACTACGAGCGCCTATTTCCTTTCCTCCTCCCTTACTGTTCCTCAAGCCTCCGTGATCCATACATGCAGATGTCAATGACAGGATAAAAATGTGCACCCTTTCAAAGGCATGTTCAACATTTAAAAAAAATAAATTTATTTATTTATTTTTGGCTGCGATGGGTCTTCGTTGCTGCGCGCGGGCTCTAGTTGCAGCAAGCGGGGGCTACTCTTCATTGCGGTGCGTGGGCTTCTCATCGTGGTGGCTTCTCTTGTTGCTGAGCACAGGCTCTAGGTGCGCGGGTTTCAGTAGCTGTGGCACGGGTATCTAGGAAAGAGGTACTATAAAGTAAGAAATTCCATTATTTGGTTTCTAGTTGGTTCTGTACATACCTTATTTCCCTCTGAATCCTAGAGGGAGAGCTAGCTCGTTGATTACTGCATCCCTCGTTAATGACCAGAACACTCCCCGGAAGGTAGCGGATGCACAATAAGTATTCGAGTAATGAAAGAACCAAGCAGGAAACCAGGAATATACGAAATGAACCGACTTGCGCGGACAGGCTGCAGTTCCTCCCCAGGGCAGGAGGCGGCGCCAGTGTCACGCCTACTCGGCTGCCGTCAGCTCTTGGCCCCTCTGGCCTACCGTCCAACTCCTGGTGCCAAGCCCGTGCAGGAGCTAGCCAATAAAAAACCGTCTTAGTCATGGGGTCTGGCAGAAGTGTCCAATGAACGTAGTGGGTCTAGGAAAGGGGCGGTGCGAAGAGGAGGGGCGCAGGGGAGCCGATAGAGGTGGGAGTTGGAGCTGCGGGCCTGGAGGGGGCAGCGGAGCTGCGATGCGGGCGGGCCAGCGCCGGTGAACGGAGCTGCAGCCCGACATGAACTCGCTGGAGCAGGCGGAAGGTAGGGTGGGCCGCCTGGGCCGGTTCCGGGCTTCTCCCGGAAGCTGGCGGGTCTCCGGAGGGGCCTGAATCGTGGAAACCTGGTTCGGATAGAGGAGGCCGCGAGGGATGGACTGACGGCGTCCGGGGCTGGGGGCGCGGGGGCCGGTCCAGGGGCCAAGGGGCGGCAGTATCCGGCCGGTCGCTGCTTCCGGCGCGCGTGGCCTCAGCCGGCGCTTGTTGGGGGGGCGTTGCGTCAGTTCCTCCATTCCCCAAGCTTAGACCAGGTAGCTTCTCGTCCGGGCTGCTTATATTTCTCATTCATTAGCAAACATTTTTACTTCGTACCTTGTAGTATGCTAACTCACTTTATGTTTTTTGATACCTGCACGAATTGTATTCCTGAATTCTGCCGTGGTTTCAGGTAACTGCCGGGGTAAGGGAGTGCCTCTTGGTCTCCTTTTCTAAAGTTCAAAAAACGCAACTGAGGGCTTCCCTGGTGGCGCAGTGTTTGGGAGTCCGCCTGCCGATGCGGGGGACGCGGGTTCGTGCCCCGGTCCGGGAAGATCCCACATGCCGCGGAGCGGCTGGGCCCGTGGGCCATGGCCGCTGGGCCTGCGCGTCCGGAGCCTGTGCTCCGCAGCGGGAGAGGCCACAGCGGTGGGAGGCCCGCGTACCGCAAAAAAAAAAAAACCGCAACTGAAAGTGATACCCCACCTTGCTCATTCAGAGGGAGTACCTTGGGTGTTGTGGAACCAGGCGTCGGCGCTCCAGAAGTGCCACGATCAATTGTAACCTCTTGGGAGGGAGGAAAGGGGAGCGTCTTTGCATACCCACTTGTTAGCCATATCAGAAGTCCAGACTGAAAGCGTAGCCATTAATTAAATACAAGGGCTGGAAATCGGAATTGGGTAATTGCGTTCAAATTGACTTCGAAGACTTCGGTGTTAGGTAATAACGTTGTTCTGTCTAATAGGGAGTTCTTGATTCCAACGGAATTAAAACTCGACCTGATTTTGATCCTTTATTTGCATCCCCCAAATTTCTAGCTTTTGGCACCGGCTGAGGCTGCTGTTGATTTTCCACATACCATTTTATGACGCTTCTAAAAGTGAATCGGCCAGTTTCCTTATATGTGAAATTGGAATTAAAGAAACCTAATGTATTTGTCAAGTGTTTAAAGCTGTCATAGTAAAGAAGTAAACAGTGCAGTGATACATGTAAGTTGGTGTGCAAGACCTGAAGCAGAGTACCTAAAATTCATCTTAATAGATTCAAACTAGTAAGAGTAGCTAATTAGAAAATTGAAATCTTTTTACCTAGATCTCAAGGCTTTTGAGAGGAGACTTACTGAATATATTCATTGTTTGCAACCTGCCACTGGACGTTGGAGAAGTAAGTGCCTGGATGTTTTTTAAGGGAAAATAAACTTAAAATTGATACTTTTATTCCTGCCTAGCAATGATTTGCTTCTCTGTAAAACTTTTGTTTTACAAATGCTTGCAAATCTTTATTAAACCATAAGATTCCCTTTTATTTGGACAGTTTTACATTTATTTAACATTGTAAATAATGGCATTATAGAGAAGTTTTAAGAAAAGAAACTGGGAATCCTAAGAGAATAGTCTATTTTGTGTGGTTGAATTTTTATTTTTACATTAAAATGCATATACTTTTAAACAAATATTACAAATCTGATAACCAGCACATGTAATAAAAATTTCAGTAGTCTGTTTAGCAGTTTTATAATTTTGCCTACAAACTGTTGAAATAAAGTTTGTTAAGGAAAATGATATTCAGTGAGTGCTGTAAAGTATGATTTGAAAGAATTGTGGTTACTGCCCCATGGAAATATATAGGAAATGCAGACGAATATACAAGTGATGATCTCAATAAGCAAAATATTTTGCTAATTCATGTTGGGACAGTCTTAATTTCTTGGCTGTTCCTTGCTGAAATTTAATTTCTGCCAAGAAGGAAGGACATCAGCACATGTTGAGGACATACTTTATTTTGAAGTATAATTCACTTTGTGGGACCAAACTGAAGAGCCCTATTGAAGTTAAGGGTCTTCTCCTATGTCGAGATTTTTTGTGTATTTTTATTAAATCTGTTTGCAAAGTTTTAGTCATATGCTACAGGAATTCTGATTGGTTAGAATTCACAAGTAATGATTTTTCTCAGGTTCTCCAGTTTACCTAGGAATTACCCCCAAAACCTTGTTTCACTGTTACTTGAGAATCTTTTAAAATGTATATGATGCTTTTCTATCTTATAAAGTGTAATGAACATGCTTTTTCTCTGATTCACGGTCTAAGTGCTTACATACAAATGCCATCAGCTTGTTCAGTGTACCAGAGTATGTGTATGAGGTCCCTTCTGGTGGGTTTGATTTTGCTTTTGCTTCATTAAAAAAAAAAATCTGTATACTTTAGCATGTTTCTTATTGGGAGTGTAGAATTATAAGAAACTGAGTTTAATCTGTTCTGAGCTGAGAACATAAGTTTGAAATTTTGCGTATTATTAAATACCTAAAATGAGATTGTTTTTCTGTGATTTGCCTCTTCTAAAAGTATATCACCACGAATTCTAGATAAAGTTTTACTATATTTATGTTGCACTTTGAAGCTTGATCTCTACATTTTAAAAATGTATGCATCCCAACTGAAAGATAGTAACTGATTGGTCTCCAGAATAGTAACTAGGTCTTGGTGCCCCTTTATTATTTTTTAGTAATACCGTATATTCTTAAGTTTTACTTATGATCTATATAGAATTTTTAAAATAATTCTAGCTTAGTGGGGAGAAAGAAACTTTTTCGAACTTCTACTATCAATAATTTCTACCCCCACCTTAAGTCCCTTAAAGAAAATCTGATACTGATTGGTGTGCTCCACACTTCCTGACATTGACCTTTGTTTAATTCAACAACAAGCAGTTGTCTGCAAGCCAAAAGTCTTTAGTACAAATTCTCAGTGCATTCATGAAAGAGTCTTTGTTTGGTTTGTTTACATTTGAAAAATGAGGTTTTTGGGGTGGTTTGGGGGGGTTTTTTGTTTTGAATTTATTAGATCTGTAATATCAGTGCAAAGACATTGAAAGTTACATAAGAAAATATTACATTAAAGTTTTACCATCTTGGTTCTTACTGCTTTTAATTTCATTAATCTTCAGAAATTTTGACTAAAGTAATAAGGGGGACAGTATCCTCCTCAGTTACTAAGGTTCACATTGCTTCAGAGAATTCCTCAAGGTCATACGGCAAGTCTCCTCTAAGTCCTGAGTGGAGTACATTTTCCATTTAATGAAGTGCTGCATCCTTTGGCTGTCATTTATTAAGAATTGGTGGTAGTATCATATTAATAGCTTATTTCCTTACTAATTTCATGTTTATCTTTCATCAGTGCTTCTTATAGTGGTATCTGTCTGTACAGCTACTGGTGCCTGGAACTGGTTAATAGATCCCGAGACGCAAAAGGTAGAAGTTTTGATTTAAAATCTTTTAACAGATTGAGACAGTGGATTTAGCAGTGCTTTGTTCTTTGTAAAGTATTAATCAAATGCTACCTATTAGTACTAGTAGTGATATTAATCATTGTATTAAAAATATGCTTTATCTTACTTTGCTTGAGAAAAACTTTGGCTGGCTGCTGTGGGTTGAGTATCTTTGCAGAGAAAAAGGCCTAAGAAATACTACCTCACTTATATTCTCATTCATTTCTGAACTTGTGTACAGTTTTTACATATCTCATTTTTACATATTTCAGTGTAAACATTGTCTTTGTTCTGTTTTGTTCGTTTAGTGTCATCAGTGCCAGCTTTTAAAAATTATAAAACGACATTTTCTTCTATGAATTATCTTTGTTAATTCCTTTCCTCATCTCATAAAGCATTCGAGACAACTTTGCAGGAAACATTATGATAAAATAACAAATGTAAATGTAATAAACAGTCAAGACCAGTAAAAACAGTACGAGGTCAAAACCAGGAAGGAAACCAGGTTACTGTTATCATAGGCCCTGTGGGCCAGCAGAATTGCCAGGGTTGAGTTTTAAATTAGTCTCTAAAGTCACAGCTAGTTCCATGGTTTTCATTATCTGTGAGAACACATGTGTAAGTTCTTTAAGCTAGCAAAGGTTTCCTTTCTCATCATTTATCTTTTTAAAAAAAAAATCCTGCCTGAAATTTAATATAAGAAACACTGAGAGATCTCCCACTGGGCACTAAGAATATTCCTGTACCAAATGCAATAACAGATTTCATGTTATTCCTTGAAGTATCCTTTGATGAAAGCTGGTAGCATGTTTCTCAAATTTCTATCTCTTTCTACCAATGTGTGACCTTAATTTCAAACTTGGGCTTTTTTATTAGAGGAGTAATCGTCTTCAGTTTTTCAGTGAAGTTGTTTTCCCCCGGTTCAGGTTTATTTAGGTAATAATGATGTTGTAGTTTTCACAAATTTAACCCAACTTCCCCTTTTAAACTGTGATTAGGTATACTACTTCCAGTAGCTTTATTTACAACCTTTCGGGTTATGCAAAAGAAAAACCTAATAATAAGGCTTTTGTCAGCAGTCTAAATGGTACTTCAGACAGCCAGGGGGTTGTTTACCATGTAGTCTCCCTTACTCTACCCACTGAGGTGGAGAAGTAAAAGAATAGGAAGCAGGGGAGGTTGGTGATGGGATCTCATGTTAATAGAGGGGTTTTTATGATGGATAGGAAACTCTCCTGTATGTTCCTTTATAAAAATCTGATCTTAAGGCTGCGCTTGGTACTCATCTTTAGGGGAAGAGTGAAGGAGGCTGGCAAGAAGATTAAAAAAGGTCTATCTTGGGAAATGAATCTGACTTCTAATTGTGAACAATATAAGCTGATTCCAGCTAGTTGAGATCTTAATAAAACAGAATTAAATGTAATTTGAAATAGCCCCAAAACTCTGTAGTTAATATAATTTTCTAAATTAGGTGAGAATATAACTATTAGCTTAAGGGTTGGCTCTTTACATTTCACTATTTAATAACCTCAAACCTGACAAGAGTTTTGAATAGCACTTGTCTGTAAGAGGACTTGCAAACTCAAAAGCCAGTGGCTAGCTGGAAGAACACAAGGAGAGAAGGAATATGGCAAACTGGAAAGTACACAAATGCCTGAACTAAAGGAGGAAACTGTTACCTGGATGCAGTTGATTGTTTCCATGGAGGAAGGAAGGCTGATACTGACTGGTCTAATTAAAATTGAAACACTGTACGTGCTGATCTTGTACAGGGCACATAAAACATAGGCACATAATTCCTGTGGGAATTAAGCTGTCCTCAAAGGTTTAAGAAGACATTACTCTGGAATATTAAACTTCCTTCAGGATCTCGTCCTTCCGGGAGCTTCTTCCTTCCTGATGTTTTCAACCTGTCCTCTCTTCATTTGACAAATTTATTTAACCAGTACCATGCTAGGCCAGTGCTCTTCATAAGTTTAGTTCTCTGTCTTGAAACAGGTACACATATCTTATCAGAGTGGAGCGCAGATGCTCTTAGCTTGGTTCTGTGCTCCCATTTAGGTTCTAGTCCATTCCATTTCTTTTTCTAGACTCTAAATATTTGTCTTCTCAGTCCACATTCCGATTCCCCAGTAGTCTGGCTTCAGTGCCTACTCTTGTTCCAATCCTGCATCCTGTACCCTTGTCCCTCTACCTACTCCTAGAATTATGTATGCTTCTGTTTTCTACTGTCAACTGATTATTCTCAGATCTTAAATTAGCCCTTCGTTTCTCTTGAACTCTAGTTTTTTATGGATAGCTACTAATCATTTTCCCCTGCTGGGATGTTCTGTGGCCATCTAAACCTAGTAGCTTCAAAACCAAACTCATGTTTTGCCTCTTTCAAAGAGAAAGGGTGAAGCTGGAACTGACTTTTACAAGGATATGTAGGAGCTAGCCAGGTGAAGAGGAGAAAAGGAAAATGGTAGCATAAGTGTGCAAGTGTGGCAGGAGATGATTAGACTGAGACCAGGTTATGAACGGCAGAGTTTGCTCACCTCTGCATTTTAACAGCGAAGATAACCAGATCACGTCTGACTTGTGTTTTCATTGAGAATCAGAGGCCTCATCTTCATTCATTCAACAGTATTTGTTGAGCAGCTATATTTGCCAAGTGCTGTTTCAGGTGTTGGGAGAATAATGATGCCCACGACAGTGTCCCTTTTCTCGTGGAACTTGTAGTCTTCTGCTTTTCAAAGTACTCTCACTAGGAAGGGTTCAGTAAATATTTTTGGTAGGGTGTTTTTTTATTATAGGAGTAAATTTTTAATGGTTGAAGCATTTGGAATGAATGGAGGGAATATTGCCACATTGTCTTGCTACAGTGAAGTTATAAAACATATATTATTTTAATTTTCATAGTATAGCGATATGGAGAACTAGGATTTTTGGAAGTCTCCAGATTCTCATAGTTTATCTGTTTTGTTTGGGGGGGAGGGCGGGGGCATGCCATGCGGCTTGCAGGATCTCAGTTCCCTGACTAGGGATTGAACCCAGGCCACAGGAGTGAGAGCCCAGAATCCCAACCACTAGGCCACCAGGGAACTTTCCAAATTCTCATATTTTAGATAATTAAATGTTATATACATTCATGCACAAGTGGGGAGGTAGGAATCAATATTGTTGTAAGATTTTTAACATTTTTATATTTCCAACTCTTACAGGTGTCCTTCTTCACATCATTATGGAACCATCCATTTTTCACCATTAGCTGTATCACTCTAATAGGCTTGTTCTTTGCTGGAATACACAAGAGAGTAGTTGCACCGTCAATGTATCCTTTACCATGAATTGAGTTTTATTCTCTGAACTAAATTAAACCACCTTCTCAATCTCTAAGTGTTCTTAAAAGCTTACTCTCCAAATATAAATTTTCCTTTGACCACATTTATTCAGTATAGCTGCTCGATGTCGAACTGTATTAGCAGAGTACAACATGTCTTGTGATGATGTAAGTATTTTCATTAGAAAACTGTAGACACGTGTGAAAGGACTGAAGTGTTTTGGCTTAAGTAAAACAAACATTTTATTAACAATAAATTGTCTCCATGGAATTAATAGGGGGGGATATTCGTTGTACCATTGATTCTAAGACCCTTTTTTTTTACATTGTAACATCTCTGAAGATTGACACGCATCCAGTAATCAATGGTGTCTTACAATTAAATTGGTAGAGCTGAGAGTTTAATCTTTCTTAATGACATAAAGTCATGATCTGTCTTCTGATTGAAGCTATCTTAGATTCAAAGAAATAAACAGTGGTCATTATTGGCCAAAAATGGCTCAGTGGGATGGTTTTGTAAACTGCTGTTATGTATCTCACACCGTTCCATATGTAGGATTTTATATAGAGTCATAGATTAATTGACGGACTGTGGACATATGAACGTACCGTATTTTTAAAAGTTGATCACATATCAATATAAGAATATCTCACAATTTTGATTTATTTACAAAAGCATTTTTACCTTCAACTAAAAAGCTATTAAGTAATACCTACCCAGTATAGGAAATTAGAATAAAAACCAAAAAAAGTATTAGGGCAGGAAGACAGCTGGATCAATGGAAGAGAATAAAGATTAAACACTTTGATTTTTTAAAAATTAGTAGAAAAAAAATTAGTAGAAGATAAGGGTAGTCTTTGAAGTCAAAAGGGAAGAAATAGGCTATTTATAGTATTGAGACAGTTGGCTCTTCATTTGGAAAAAGATGAATTTAGACCTCTACCTCACATTAATTTAAAAAACTAAATTCCAGGTGAAGTCTTAAATAGATTTAAAAAGACATACACATCCCACCATAAAAGCATTAGAAGAAAATATGGAAGAATATGTTTATAACCTTGGGATAGGAAAACATCTTCTTAAGTCACGAAACAGAAATGCCATAATGGAAGAAGTTGGATACATTTAATTGCACCAACATTTGAAGATTTTGTACATTAGAAGACAATAAGTTAAGCAGTAATTAGAAGAAATCATTTGTAAGGTACCTAATAGATAGAGGGTAGTATCCAGAATGTTTGAAGGCCTATTAAAATTCAATAATAAAAAGACAAATAGTACATTTTTAAAATGGAAAAGGTAAGTCGTATCACAGAAATGGAAATACAAATGGCCAATAAACATGTAAAGACTGGAGATCCTCATTTTGTAATCAGGGAAATACAAAGTAAAACTGAATTCATTTGTATTACCTATCAGATTAGTAAGGATTAAATAACTCCAGTATTGTGGTGAAATGATGCAGCCATACACTGCTTGTTGGGAATATACATTGATGCAGCCATTCTGAAGGGCAGTTTTCATCATTCTTATAAAATGTAATATGTGCATGTTTCATGACCTAACGATTCTACTTTTCCCCAACTCCCCTGGTTGGGGGGACCATCACACATGTACACAAGGAGGCAAGTACAGGATTGTTCATTGTAATATCCTTAGCAATAGTGAAAAAAAATGGAAATAATTTTTGTTTCTCAACAGAAATTTTGTTTCTCAACAATGGTAAAATAGGGTGTGGTAAAGCCATATCATAGGAAATCAGAAGTAAATCTATAAGTATGGACATGGAAGTATCTCGAAGACATAATGTTAGGAGCAAAAAGTAAATTATCAAACAATATGGTCAGTTTGGTACCTTTTTTTTTTAAGTTTTAATTATGTAAATTTCCAAACATAAAAAAGCAAAGAGAAGAGTTAAATGAACTTCCCGTGTATCATCGGCCAGTGTCGACAATAAATCAACTCATGGCCATTCTTTTTTTTTTTTTTAATTTTTATTGGAGTATAATTGCTTCACAATACTGTGTTAGTTGCTGTTGTACAACAAAGTGAATCAGCCATATACATACACATGTCCCCACATCCCCTCCCTCTTGAGCCTCCCTCCCATCCTCCCTATCCCACCGCTCTAGGTCATCACAAAACCCCGAGCTGATTCCCTGTGCTATGCTGCTGCTTCCCACCAGCCAACTATTTTATATTCGGTAGTGTATATGTGTCAACGCTACTCTCACTTCGCTCCAGCTTCGCCCTCCCACCCCTTGTCCACAAGTCCATTTTCTATGTCTATCTTTTTTTTAATTTACTTTTGTTTTATTTATTTTGGCTGCATTGGGTTTTTGTTGCTGTGCGTGGGCTTTCTCTAGGTGCAGCGAGTGGGGGCTCCTCTTCGTTGTGGTGCGTGGGCTTCTCATTGTGGTGGCTTTTCGTTGCAGAGCACAGGCTCTAGGCGTGCAGGCTTCAGTAGTTGTGGCACATGGGCTCAGTAGTTGTGGCTCGTGGCCTCTAGAGTGCAGGCTCAGTAGTTGTGGTGCAGCAGGCTTAGTTGATCTGTGGCACGTGGGATCTTCCCAAACCAGGGCTCGAACCCGTGTCCCCTGTGTTGGCGGGTGGATTCTTAACCACCGCGCCACCAGGGAAGCGCCCCCCATGTCTACCTCTTTATTCCTGCCCTGCCTTTTTTTTTCCTAAGTTAATTTTTTTTTTTAATGGTGCTTTATTTTCATAATTAGAAGGTGAAATAATTACCATTTCAAATAGTTAGATTTGAATATTTCCTATTTTGGTGCTTTCCTCTTCCCTGAAATGTATTCAAAGCCTTGTTTTTTTGAATTTTATTTAATTTATCTTTTTATACAGGTGGTTCTTATTAGTCATCCATTTTATACATATCAGTGTATACATGTCAATCCCAGTCTCCCAATTCATCACACCACCACCCCCACCTGCTGCTGCTTTCCCCCCTTGGTGTCCATAGGTTTGTTCGCTACATCTGTGTCTCAGTTTCTGCCCTGCAAACCGGTTCATCTGTACCATTTTTCTAGGTTCCACATATATGTGTTTATTCCTGCCCTGCAACTAGGTTCATCAGTACAGTTTTTTTTTTTTTAGATTCCATATATATGCGTTAGCTTATGATGTTTGTTTTTCTGTTTCTGACTGACTTCACTCTGTGTGACAGACTCGGGGTCCATCCATCTCACTACAAATAACTCAATTCGTTTCTTTTTATGGCTGAGTAATATTCCATTGTATATACGTGCCACATCTTTATCCATTCATTTGTCGATGGACATTTAGGTTGGTTCCATGCCCTGGCTATTGTAAATAGTGCTGCAGTGAACATTGTGGTATGTGTCTCTTTTTGAATCATGGTTTTCTCAGGGTATATGCCCAGTAGTGGGATTGCTGGGTCATATGGTAGTTCTATTTTTAGTTTTTCAAGGAACCTCGGTACTGTTTTCCATAGTGGTTGTATCAATTTACATTCCTACCAACAGTACAGGAGGGTTCCCTTTTCACTACACCCTTTCCAGCTTTTGTTGTTTCTAGATTTTTTGATAATGGCCATTCTGGATAGAATGCCCAGAGATAAACCCACGCACAGATGGGCACCTAGTTTATGACAAAGGAGGCAAGAACATACAGTGGAGAAAAGACAGCCTCTTCAATAAGTGGTGCTGGGAAAACTGTACAACTACATGTAAAAGAATGAAATTAGAACACTCCCTAACACCATACACAAAAGTAAACTCCAAATGGATTAAAGACTTAAATGTAAGACCAGACATTATAAAACTCCTAGAGGAAAACATAGGAAAAACACTCTTTGACATAAACCACAGCAAGATCTTTTTTGGCCCACCTCCTAGAGTAACGGAAATAAAAACAAAAATAAACAAGCAGGACTTTTTTAAACTTAAAAGCTTTTGCACAGCAAAGGAAACAATAAACAAGACAGAAAGACCACCCTCACAATGGGAGAAAATATTTGCAAATGAAACAACAGAGGATTAATCTCCAAAATACATGAACAGCTCAATATCAAAAAAAAAAAAAACCAGTTAAAAAATGGTAGAAGACCTAAATAGACATTTCACCAACGAAGACACACAGATGGCCAAGAGACACATGAAAAGATGCTCAACATCACTAATTACTAGAGAAATGCAAATCAAAACCGCAATGAGGTATCACCTCATGGCCATTCTTAATTCATGTGTACCCCTGCCAACCTTCCCTGTCATCAGGTTATTTAAAAACAAATCCCAGGCTTCCCTGGTGGCGCAGTGGTTGAGAGTTCGCCTGCCGATGGCAGGGGACACGGGGTCGTGCCCCGGTCTGGGAAGATCCCACATGCCGCGGAGTGGCTGGGCCGGTGAGCCATGGCCGCTGAGCCTGCGCGTCCAGAGCCTGTGCTCCGCAACGGGAGAGGCCACAACAGTGAGAGGCCGGCGTACAGCAAAAAAAAAAAAAAAAAAATCCCAAGTGATGTATTTTACCCTCAATCAGCGTGATAGAAGCACCAAATTTTTATTCATATATGTGAATGTAAGTCCGTAGAAAACAGTCTGGAAGAATTCATGCTAAAAGTGGTTTCTTCTGTAAGAGGGCTAGTGTTTGAGGTGAATGGAAAGGATGACTTTAAGCTCATCTTGGTTGAACTTTTTATAATGAGATTACATTAATGTCTTATGTAATTTAAAATAGATTTAAAGTGGATTAAAACCATGATACTTTTATACAGTGGTATACTATACATTCTATATTGTAATAGCAATGTAAAAAGGTACAAGCTGCTGAAACATAGTAATGTTGATGAATTTCAGAAACACGTTGAGTGAAGTAGATGAAAAAGAACACGCTGTGTGATTCCATTTACTTAAAGATCAGAGAGAGGCAGATTAATCTGTGGTAAGCAGTTATGTAGGGAGTGGGGGGTACCATTGACCTTGGAAAGAAGCATGGAGGAACTTTCTGAGTGGTGGTGATGTTCTGTAGCTTGATCTGGGTGGCGGTGACGTGGGTATATACATTTGTCAAAACTCACAAAACTGTACACAAGATTTGAGCATTTTACTGTGCATGAATTATATCTCAGTAAAAAGTAGAAAAATTAGTATCAAAGTTCTACCAAGATATCAAGGAGTTACCGAAAAAGTGAAAGTGAGAATTGAGAGGGAGCCAGAATCCTGACAACACTTGACCTGAGGACAATAAAGTGTGTTTCTGAAAACCACCTAGAATTTTACCACCCAAAGATAATCACCATGTTTTATATTTTATTGTGTATTCTCATTTACTTTTATAAAAGAAAGATGTTATAATCAAGTTTATAAAGAACCATTAAAAAAATAAAGAGATGTTATGAATTTTTCAAACTTGCTTCTTTGACCCAACATTAGGATTTAAGAGCCACCATATACTGAAGGTTAACTGTGAAAGGTCCCAGGCCTGTTTTTTTATCTGCATGATCTCAAGATCTTCCATTTTGTTTAATTACATACTGTCCCACTTTATGGACGCATCATAATTTAATCCCCTATGTCCACATTTTGCATGTTATATATGTTGTGCATTTTTCACTAGAACTCAAGCTCCATAAAGACAAGGAACTTTGTCTAGTTCATTACTGGGTCCCTAGCATCTCACACGTCTGGCACATTAATGGGCACTTAGTAAATACTGAATTAATAGCACTTAAATATACATCTTTACTCTTGCACCTAGTTTCCTTCAGATAAATTCCTAGAAGTGGAATTGTTTGGATTATATGGTATATGCTTTTTTTTTTTTGATAAATATGACGGCCCTATAGAAGAGTTGTATCCACATACACTGAATACCAGCAGTGTATGAGTGTCTATTGCTCCAACCATTGGTTTACATTTTAACTTGAGGAAGTTAAAGTTTTAATGTTAGAAAAAGGGGAAAATTTTTGTTCAAATACAGTTTTATTTATGTTTTATGGTAAGGGGCATAAATTAGTCTATATAAGTTGGGATTTTATTTCATCCACTGGGTTGGTTGGCTGATTTTCTGGTAGCCAGTGGATAGGGAATTCATCAAATAAAGATTTTATGTGTATGTTTTAAAGTACTAAAGATTTTAGAAGAAAGTTCTACACAAAGAACACTTTGAAAACGTAATTATTAATTGCTTAATCTTGACTAAATATAGGGGGGTGTTCTAATGCCCTTTAAGGTTTCTAGATAAGTGGTGGTGTTCTTAATAGAACTGTATACTTTTAAACTTTTTTTTTTTTTTTCATTTTTACAGACAGGAAAACTAATTTTGAAACCTAGGCCTCATGTTCAGTGACAATCTGCACTCATTGTTATGGGACTTAAAACAACCTTTCTTCAAAAAGTGATACAGCAAAAAGCCATAAAGGATTGCTTTTACAGTTGGATATGTGAACGTCATAGCAACAACTGACAAGAAATGTGCAATATTTACCCAGATTGTCTTCATGGTGATGACTCGCGTAATCAGTGCTTTGGTACCTTTGATTATTTGTGTTTCAGTATTAGTGTCACTTTAGTACTTCAGATCCTGCAAAGATTTTTGCAGATGAAGTATGTATGTGTGTTACTAAGTTAAACTTAGAAACAACCTCATCCAGTTTTTATAATGTATTTTTGTAAACTACTGTAAATAGCAAATCAATGCCAGTGTTAAAAAGGAAACGTTATGTGGACTTTGTTCTCCTGCACCAGTGTTTCAGGAACATGTTTGCCATCTCCACAGCTCTTTAAAACCAGCTATTACATATAGCTGTGCCTTTCACTCTTACACTCCTCTCTTTTAATCATAATGCAGGAAAAACATTGGATTGAGCTTAGACTAAGGAAAATTCATCTCCATTATGTTATAAGAAATTATAGGTGTTTTGAGAAACAGTTTTTGTTAAAACTAGATAGTGAACTTCAGCCACTATTGTGATATTTTCCAGTTCATTGTTTTCATTTAATGCTAAATATACTTTATATTTTTTTAATGATTTTAAGAACACTCCAAAGGCTTCTGAATAGACAAGTTTAGTTATAAATTATGTATTGTCTGGGGAATTTGATAGTTATTGTTTTAGATAATGGGATTTTATGCTGTGGTAGACATGCTGTTAAACTAGTATTGTGCAGGTGTGATTGATCAGCCACACCATCACAGGGATAACTTGGGAGCAGTGCCACAAACTAGAGTCTACAATTCTCACTGTTTAGAGAGTGTTAATGACATACTGTGTATGCATATTAGCCACATATACTATAACAGCCCTTAAAATTAAACTATTGGGATTGCTGTAAATATTTTAAAGAACTGGAGGTGCCTTTTACCTGTTTATTAGAAGATTTTGAAAGGTTTAAATTATTTCACGAGCAATCTTTTAAATTTCATTTAACATAAGGCTGAAAATTCAAAAACAGGACAAAAAACCTTTTTAACAAGGCTGCTGTTTATCTTAAATGTGTTCATCTTGGCTTTCACGTGTATAAAATTTCATTCTTTGAACTGCAGCAATAAACCCCTCTGCTCCTACGAAGTTTTAAGAGGGTATTCCATATATTCTGCGTTGTTTTATTTCCTGTAAATTTTGTAGGTAAATATGTGCATAAAAATAAATATATATATTTAGTGATTGGGCTTTTTCCTTGGTTTATTTTTAGTCTGTAACTGAAAAAAATTTTAAGCATACTGAGTGTGTCAGGTACAGGCTAACATAAAATGAGTCAGATACAGGCTGAGTAAAATGAGATACTAACTGTGTGTCCAGTAGAGCAAATTTCAAGTAGCAATTGAAGGTACCCAGTTTATTAGGCTGTGAATACTTTATAAATATTTCTTTTAAAAAAAAATATTTATTTATTTCACTGTGCAGGGTCTTAGTTGTGGCATGTGGGATCTTCATTGCGGCATGCGGGATCTTTTAGTTGCAGCATGCGAATCTAGTTCCCTGACTAGGGATCGAACCTGGGCCCCCCCCTGCATTGGGAGTGTGGAGTCCCAACCGCTGGACCACCAGGGAAATCCCCTTTTAATATTTCTTGTTCATCATTGTCTGATAATATTTGGTGTTTAATTAGGAAATGCAGGTTTTCTCAAAAATTAAGCTCTACAAACCTGGATCACTAGTTTCCTCCAAGAGTATAAAGCTGAAGAGGGATTTTATGTGTCTTAAATCCTTTTTGGAATCATCAGCTACTTTCTGTATTTAACAAAATCCTTGAATCTTTTCCCCTAGAAAAATATGTCTGTGTACGTACATAAACAGTGCATGTACTTGGAGAGGTTTTCAAGGATTTCCTGATGCCAGGCTACTTGGAATCCATTGGCTCTAAGAAAGAAACTTTTGTTACAGTTCCAAAGATTTTTCATACCTTTACTTCTAACAGAATAATTCATTTTCCAAAAAAGTCTTTGCTCTGGTTGAAATGGCCCAAGGATCCTTGCTAGGTTAGCCTCTCATCACCAGCGCCCTCACTCTCTCATGCGCTCTTCCACACTGTTAAGAAATTACTGTTGAGTCTAGTCCTCTAACTTTACAAGTGCGGAAGACGGTCTTAGATTTTCAAAGTGACTTTACTCTATGTTCCCATGACTTATTGAAGACAACTAGAGTCTCTTGACTCTAATTGAAAGGATGTTTATGTGTGTGTGTTGAACTTAAGTCATGAGCCGTTATAATGCTATGGTTAAGAATGTAGACGCTTATGCCAAGCTGGATTCTAATCTCAGATCTACTACTTGCTAGTTTTGTAACCTTAGGCAAATTAGTAACGTTAGTTTTTTCATTTATAAAATGGGTATAATGCCAATCTCCTCAGTAGAGGAAGACAATATAGGATATAGGTATATCGCCAGTCATCTTATATTGAGTATTAAATTGTTAATTCATGGAGAGCACTTAAACAGTGCTTGGCTACAGAGTCAATGCTCAGTAAATCTAGTTGTTAAACCAAACACTAAAAGTAAAAAAAGGAACAAAACAAAAAACCTCATTGTTACAACTTTACCTAATATCAACATCTCAGTTGAGATAGCCAGGAGGAAGTTGTGCTTATCTTTTGAATCAAGCAAACTTCGAATACTGGATTAAATACAAAGAGAAAGGCTGTTTGGCCTCGAATGATTTAAGAAACCTAAAATGGTTCTAGGTGTTTTCTCAAGCAACTTCCCTGAAAACATTAAGGCTGTAACTGCCTGATAGTGCTGCTTTTTGAGTGGCTCTTTTCTCCTTTAGAACTGGACTCTTGATGGGCATTTTGTAGAGACTTGAGTCTCTGCATCCTTCTGGCTGACAGATGCTCTGCCTTCATCAGCAACTAAAGTGGCTCTATCATTTCCTCTCCTGTTGAAACCAAAGAAACTTGAGTCTCATTCTTTTTCCGGACTACACTTTCTTTATGCTTTACATTAGGTAAGTATAATTTCTATCTTTTTCTACTAAAAATAGGTGCACCTTGTCTGCATCAGAACATAAAACATTTTTTAAATTGATTTTAGTGAATGATTGTGTGCTGTGGAAGTCTGTGTGAGAGACAAAAAGGAAAGTGAAAGGATATCCATTACCTGAAAGTTTTAGGTGTGCTCTTTCATCACCTTTGTACACTGCCCTTTAAGTGGCAAGTGCTTTTTGGGTATTTGTGTGAGGAAGAATTTTTGCACTCTCAGAACTTGTTGCCTGGGGGGAATACAGACCAGTGATTGAGCAGTTGCCATGTGGTTTAAGTGCTATGAGGGGTAAGTGTGGGACACTATAGGAGCCCAGAGGATGTGGGCCAGCCCAGACACAACTTGACAGAGGTTATTTCCTTCTGATCTGATGGGTCAGTCGTGGCGGGTGGGGGTGGGGCAGAGGCAGTTCTTGAACTTGCCTGGTGGCGAGGAGTTGGAGAGGAATTGTGGCAAGAGCTGAGGCTGGAAGTAAGTAGGCATCTGGGGTTGGGAGTCTTGTGAGGGTAGTGGCAAGCCACCAAAGCGTTTTGGTAGGGAAGTGACTTAACTGGATTTGCATTTTATGATCATGACTGCTACGGTGTGCACTGAAGGGCCATGCCCTGGAGGGCAGTTAGGAACTGCTGCTATATAGTCCAGGTGAGAGATGAGGG
>NW_006786802.1:5497325-5534293 GCF_000442215.2 Lipotes vexillifer | reverse complement strand
TGCTGAACCAGAGAAGTAAGAGCTTTCAGTAGTCAAATGAGTGGGACTTTGTGGGAGGCCAAGAGAGGGAGCAGTTGAGCTCCAAGTGGTCCTGCAGTAGAGAAACCTGTTTCCCTGACATTTTGTGAAATGCCTGTTAACGTACACTGTGGATATTTGTCATGATATTTGTCTACCAAGGTTTTTTTGAATGCCCTTGCTAGGTGTGGGGAATGCCAGCTGAATGAGTCCAGTCTCTCCGAAGACAACCCAGAAAACTTCCTTCCTTTGCATTTGGGACGAGGGTGAGGCCATAAAGATAAGTTTCTGTTGCAGAATACTTAGTAGTGCTCAGTGGTAGTGGCACCGGTTTCCTCATCAGGCCAGTTTGATGGCATGGGTCTGGGCATTTTTTTCTAAAAGTTTACCCTTGAAGTGGTCTCTCCAGACCTCCCCAAAATCCTGTGAGGTACCCAACCCTTTCGATAGTCTGTCTTCTGTTTAATCAGCCAAAGTCAGCTTCTCTTTCTTGCCAATAAGACCCCAACTTACAGAATATTACACAGAAGTGTTCCAAAGAGCATGCTTTGAGGAGTTGACCCGTCCCTGTAAGGAACTAGGGAGCTGCTTCAAACCAAGCGTGATGTCATCTGCCAGGTAAGGGGTCTCTGGGCCATGTGTAGTGGAAGAGTCCAGCCTGGCAGATTGACTTGGGTCATAGTCCTGGTTCCTCCATTAACCACTTAGGCAGGTGACTTATTCTTAAAGTCCCTATATTCTGAGTCCTTGTCATCCGTGTATCTTCAGTACCCTAGAGCACCTGGCATTTGGAAGATGCTCAGTTACTGTTGGTTGAATGAGTGAATGAACCTTAACTTTGGTATTTAAATTTTGTACATAATTACACCAAGTCATAAGTTTTCTTACGTAATGTATTTAGTTTTATGGGGAGGGTCTTAAGATAGAAAGCTAAATGCTAAGATTTGTAAGGTAAATAACAGTAGGGAAACCAAAATAGCTAAGTCTATTATAACTTCATTAAGTAAATCAAAAGGGAAATACTGTATATCCTTGCTAGAAGTTGCTGTTTTTTAAAAAAATTAATTTATTTGTTTTTGGCTGCTTTGGGTCTTCGCTGTCGCGCGCGGGTTTTCTCTAGTTGCGGAGAGCGGGAGCTACTCTTCGTTGCGCTGCGCAGGCTACTCGTTGCGGTGGCTTCTCTTGTTTCAGAGCACGGGCTCTAGGCACGCGAGCTTCAGTAGTTGTAGCATGTGGGCTCAGTAGTTGTGGCTCGAGGGCTCTAGAGCACAGGCTCAGTAGTTGTGGCGCATGGGCTTAGTTGCTCCGCGGCATGTGGGATCTTTCCGGACCAGGACTTGAACCCGTGTCCCCTGCATTGGCAGGTGGATTCTTAACCATTGCGCCACCAGGGAAGCCCCTAAAACAATAATTTCATACCATCAAATATTCAGCCCATAGTTCCCCAATTGCCTCATAAGTGTCTCTTTTAGAGTTGGTTTGTCTGAATCAAGAATCAGATAAAGTAAATTTAAATAGCAACAGTTTGGAAAAACAAACAAACTCGGGTCTGGGCCTGGGTTTCTGAAATTATATCTGATTACATTTGTGAACTCATGCATATAGAATACTTTTTCAATAAATAAAATGACTCCAGTTAAGAGCTTCCACAGTAAACAACATTATCACAGTGAACACCATTGCTCTCTCTTCATGTATTAACAACTTCAAAGGAAATGGGGAACCCAATACTCAAGTCACAATGAAAGTCCAGTTTGACTGCTGTGCGGCACCCTTAGAGAATTCCCAGTCCAGATAAGGGCAGGAGGAAAGGAAGGAGATCACAGGAAGAAACTGGAATGGATATATTTGAACATATGGCAAATACTGTTGACAAAGGTGTTAGACATTTGGAAATAAATAATGGCAGATTGATGGAAAGCCAGGATAATGAAAAAAAGGCAATTATTAACTCCAAGAAAAATGAAGGTTGTATAAGAAAGAGACTGGCTTTAGTGGACTTCTTAGAAGTTTAGCAGTGAGCAATATTTGCATTGTCCTAGTAATTTGGATAGTGATTGCTGATTTAATCAAGAATTGTGGTACAGTTTTGTTGGATGAAGGAGAAATGGGGGAGAGGGTACAGGAGAGCTAAGTCCTTACCTACCGGGGCAAGAAGGTAAGAAATAGTATATGATACTGACAAATAAGAAAAAGTAATAGCTTATCGTTTGGGAGTATGGAGATAATAATAGGAGAAACAGGTAGAATAGTTGAGAATGTCTGCTTCCTAGAATGGGCTTGGAGTTGGGAAGAAGTAAAGCAAGGGACTGCTGTTCTTTTATGATTTTCACATTGTGTATATGTATAAATACTTCTTTTCAGTGAGGCAGCAAAATGAATATGAGTTTGCTAGCTGGAGTAGTTCATTTTATGAGTGGAGAAACAGGTATAGAGAGCATTTTACCCAAATTTGGGAGCCCTTGCTCTGCTCTTATACTTAGTCATTTTCTACATGCCTCCCTTTATCTGGTGTTACCCATTAAAACTTTGGTTTCCTCAGTTTGCTAGCTCTTCAGTAAATACCAACAAATTCATTAGGAGACAGTGTATTGCATTTATTATAACTCAAGTCTGACTGTGTAGGGTCAGTCCCATATTTGTCATTTGCAGATCACATGCTCTTAGGCAAGTAGCTTAACTTCTCTGTGCTTCAGTTCTCTCATCTCTAACATAGGGATGCTAACGTCACATGGGATTGTTGACGGTTTATATAGCTTAATACGTGCAAAACTCTTAGAGCAGTGTTTGGCACATAGTGATGGCTCAATAAATACTGTCAGTGGGACCCTCACTCTCCAAATAGGGAATGGAACCCATTATTATGACCAACGAATATGGGGGAACTGATCAAAACAGGGATAGGTTCTAAAGGCTTTTAAAAAAATCAACTTTATTGAGGTTAATTTACATAAAACAACTCTCTAATTATTATAAAAAACAGTTTTTAACTGTACAGTTTGATGGATTTTGATAAATGTAGCACCCCTGTAACAATCACTACAAGCAAGACACAGACATTTCAATCACCCCAAAGGGTTCCATCTCCCCATTTCCCAGTCAGTTCCATCCCCACCCCCTGGCTCTGGGCAACTCCTGTTCGGCTCTTTAGATTTGTGGTTTCTAGAGCTTCATGTAAATGAAATCATAGTATAATCATACAGTACTCGTTAGTCTGGTTTCTTTTGCTAAACATGTTTTTGAGACTTTTTGTCTATGTTAATATATGTATCTGTAATTCATCCCTTTCCATTGCTTTTATTTGTTTCTCCATTTACCTGTTGATGGGTATTTGGATTGTTTCCAGTTTGGGGCTGTTATTAATAGACCTTCTGTGAATATTCATGTACAGTTCAGTGTGGATATATTCATTTTTCTTGGGAATACCTGGAGTGGGATTGCTGGATTATGGGCTGAGTGTACGTGACTTTATAAGAAACCACTCAACTGTTTTCTGAAGAGGTTGCCCCATTTTACATTCCCACCAGCAATGTTTGAATGTTCCAGGAGCTATACCCCCACTAAAAAGGCTAAAATGAGAAAGACTTGACAATAATGGTTTAGGCGAGGAGATAGAACTGACTCTGTTGACTTTTGGGTAAATAGGATGCTCTTAAAATGTTCTCCCATCACTCTGTTTGGATCAAAACCATTTAAGGTTTGTTGCTTTCCAGAGGTTAAATGAGTTAGATGGGATTTAGGGCAATCTGTATTGCCCTAAATACTCACCGCAATGAAGAGTAGCCCAGGCTCGCCGCAACTAGAGAAAGCCCGCGCACAGCAACGACGACCCAACGCAGCCAAAAATAAATAAATACATAAATAAAAAATTATGCCAATACTACCTGCTCATTCTAGAAAACCCCCAAAATAAACTAGTTGAAAAATAAGATATTTAAATGATCTCCCTTAACTCCCCCTATAGTTAAACACAGGTGACACTTTGGTATATATACTTTCATATGTATTCCCTCTGTGTGTGTTTTTCCAAAAATGGGATTATACTATATATGCTGCTTTGTAACCTGCCTGTTTGCTTCATAGTACCTGGTGAACACCTTTCTTGCCTTATGAATAAACACTGTCAAAGGATGATTTTCAACAAGTTTAAATTTTCATTTATCAAATAAACGTATAGTGAGCATCTGTCAGTTCCTTAATGAAGGAACCAGGAAGACGGTAAAATTGGTATAAAGGAGGAACAGAAATTTATTTAGTGAGGAAAAATATACTTAAGACTGCTAGGAAACCATAAAATTCCTAGAAAGAAGAAAAGATTGGCAGCACTCTTTTTTTTTTATCTTTTATTTATTTTTAAATGAATTTTTATTGGAGTATAGTTGCTTTACAACGTTGTGTTCATAGGCAGAACTCTTTGACATAAATTGCAGCAATATTTTTTTGGATCTGTCTCCTAAACTGAAGGAAATAAAAGCAAACATAAACAAATGGGACCTAATTGAACCTAAAAGCTTTTGCACAGTAAACTAAACCATCGACAAAATGAAAAGGCAACCCACTGAATGGGAGAAAATATTTGCAAATGATATGACTGATAAGGGGTTACTATCCAAAATATATAAACAATTCAACATCAAAAAAGCAAACAACCCAATTAAAAAATGAGCAGAAGAATTGAATAGACATTTTTCCAGAGGAGACATACAGATGGCCAACAGGCACCTGAAAATATGCTCAACGTCATTAATCATCAGAGAAATGCAAATTAAGACCACAGTGAGATATCCCCTCACACCTGTCAGAATGGGCTGTCATCAAAAAAAACACAAATAACAAATGTTGGCGAGGATGTGGAGAAAAGGGAACCCTTGCACACTGTTGGTGGGAATGTAAATTGGTGCAGCCACTGTGAAAAACAGTATGGAGGTTTCTCAAAAAACTAAGAATAGAACTACCATATGACCCAGCAATTCCACTCCTGTGTGTGTATATATAGAGAGAGAGAGAGAGAGTGCGCGCGCGCAAGCACGCTAGTTGGAAAAGATACATGCACCCCAGTGTGCATAGCAGCATTATTTACAATTGCCAAGATACAGAAGCAACCTAAGTGTCCATCAACAGATGTATGGATAAAGAAGATGTGGTATATATACACGATGGAATACTACTCAGTTATAAAAAAGAATGAAATTTTGCCATTTGCAACATGGATGGACTTGGAGGGTATTATGCTAAATGAAATAAGTCGGACAGAGAAAGACAAATACTGTATGGTATCACTTATATGTGGAATCTAAAAAATAAAATAGTGAATATAACAAAGAAGAAATAGAGTCACAGATACAGAGAACAAACTAGTATTTACCGGTGGGGAGAGGGAAGGGCGGGAGGGGATTAAGAAGTACAAACTATTAGGGACTTCCCTGGCGGTCCAGCAGGTAAGACTCCTTTGCTTCCACTGCAAGGGGCATGGGTTAGATCCCTGGTTGGGGAACTAAGATCCCGCAAGCCGCAAACAACGCGGCACAGCCAAAAAATAACACCAAACAGTACAAACTACTATGTATAAAATAAATAAGCTACAAGGATATATTATACAACACAGGGAATATATTTTATATTTTATATAAATTGTAATATTTTATAACTAATGGAATATAACCTTTAAAAATTGTGAATCACTATGTTGTACACCTGAAACTTACATAACGTACATCAATACCTCAAAAAAAAAAGATTGCTAGGTTAGGTATGAAATTGGTTATGTCCTACAAGGCAATGAAATTGTATTCTTTGAGGTTATATTTTCTACTAGACAGAAATAATTTGCATCTCAATAGGACAAAATCATTTGTAATTTATCAATCTATAAATTATATCTAACTTTATCATAGAGTCTAGGCCAATAAGCAAATAGTCACTCAACAAAAGTACATTTCTCTGATTCTCAACCTAGGGCAATATTGCTGCCCAGGAGACATTTGTCCTCTGAGGGGCAAAGTCATCCCTTCTGTTTAGAACCCCTGGTGTAGATTTGCACTGTACAAAACGGTACACGAAAAAAAAAAAAACGGTACACGGAGGGCTGAGGATAGAGTATCTGTTGGGACAGGAGGACAACAGGCCAGGCCCCACAGGACAGCCATCTTTTTGGTTTACATCTCCTATCCCGCAATGAGTCTGTAACACTCAGAGGAACTGGAAGTAGATCTAAGACTGTGTATCAGGAAAACGGAAATGATTAATGCCAGGGTGTACTGGGGAAGCTTGCTGAGCTATACACCCCCCAGGCCTGGGTAAAGGAAAGTCCGAGGGAGTTTCTGGGGTGACTGAGGAGGCTCCCAGGCAAGAGATGAGGTGTTGGAAGCATGTGGCAGGGTGCTGTGGCCGCACAGGTATGTCATGTAAAAGTCTGAGCCTGATTCTACCTGGTTCAGTTATGTACCTACAGGGGACTGTCAAAGGTTTTCAACGAATATTGATCAGAGTGTGTTTTTAGGAAGATTACCCAACAGACGTGTGAAGGGGGAGAAACAGGAGTCTGAGAGAACAGCTAGTTCCTATTTAAAACAAAATTTATCTGCAAATAATTGATTACAAGCATTTTTATTGTCTCAAAAGGAAAGAGGCTTCTAAGCAGTCTAATTCAAAAATTCCCTCTTGACAATGATAATTTGTAGGAAAAGGGGATGGTTGGCTGGATCATTGACGTTGATCATTGTCAATCATTGCTTGGCTGGATTTTTTTAAATGCCTGGTTAACCTGGATTATTAGATGGTTAAAGGTCACTGGGCTTCCCCTAAGACTGATGATCTTAGGTGGGTCCTGGAAGGGCTCTTAAGCTCATTAGTTTATCATTCATTTTTAGCAGAAATATAATTTCTCACAGGAAATAGTAATAAAATAGATCCCATAGTTCTCCCCCGACTAAGGTTTTGAACTATTTTTTCTTGCTTATCCCCACAGTGAGAGAAATAGCAAGAATCTGTTTTGTCTCCCCCTATTCTGTCTAGATTGCATGCCCTACTCTTTCTTGATTATGTGGTCTCTATTCATTTAAGAAATGGCATGCTTATTTTGTGCCAGGTCTTGGCCATTGTTGGGAAGACAGTGATGTGTGAAAACAGGCAGTCTTATCCTCACAAGGTTTAGTGTGCAGTTGGGCAGAGTATGGGTATAAGAACTGTGTAGAACTATACACAAATTTAAGTTATAACTGTAATTTTGAACTGTGCTTTGAAGCAGAGGAACAGGATATGTGCCACCTCAAGGGAGACCCATCTCAGACTTCAAAATCAGAGGAGGCACCTATGAAGAAGTGACTCTTGCATTCACCGTGACAGCGGTGGGGTCTGGGGCTTGTCCAAAGTCCTAAGGCAGAAGAGGCCCTTTGGAGGGCGGCTTAAGGGCAGAATGCAGGAGGTGACGTGAGATGAAGCTGCAGGCCAGGATGAGACACTGCAGCCAGCTAAGATTTTGATCCCCATCCTAAGAGAAATGGAAGCCACTGAAAGGGTTCAAGCAAAGGAGTGCATACGAGAAAGTTGGAGGGATATTCATTCTGAAAGAAATCACTCCAGCTTCTCAACGGATGGTGAGGGTAGAAAAAGAGAGACCAGAAGGCCATGTGGTCAAGACAGAAGATAGTAGCTTGGACTAGGGAGATTAGGAGATCAGTAGCCAGAAAAGAGAGATCTAGGAAGTAAAACCCACCAACATATATCTGGGGGCTCCAAGTTTTCCTTGTGCCTAAAGTTGGTCTTTGATAGGCCTCAGCTTCTGTACAACTTCAGCTACACCTCTGTGATTATTTTCCAAAATATGCTATAGTAATTAGTCATTTCCTTTACTAGACAGTCAACTCTTTGAGGGTAGGGTTGCCATGGGATGGAACTTTTCTCCCATACATTGGTGACCTGAAAGCTATATATCTATTGGGTGCTTCATAAATGCATGTAATTATAAAGACTACAGGAGATTCTCCTGTACTTTTTCTTTCTGAGTACTTACCACAACTGTAATTAAATACATAATTGTATATTTAACACATCTCTCACTAAACTGTAAACTCCATAAGGACAAAGACAAATGTCAGGGTCCATATCTGTCTTGGTTATTGTTTTATCCCAATACCCAGCACTGTACCTGGTACTCAATAAATATTTGTGAAAGAATCCTTTTGTTATTTGTTAAATGAAAGTTTCAACCATACATTTATATGGTGCTTATTATGTGCCAGTCTCTGCCCTTAGCATATTATACACATTAACACATTTATCCTTATAACAACTCCATTACGTATATATTATTGGTATCCCCATTTCATTGATGAGGAAACTGAGGCAGGAAGGTTTAGTAACTTCTTAGGGAGTCCATCAAATAGGGACTTCGTCTATGACAGGAGCTGTGCTAGGCACAAAATAAAATCGTGGTTAATATTTTTTGAGCACCTACTACATACATACATCAGGCTTGGAGTTAGGCCCTTTACATAATATTTTTTTAAGCCTCACAATAACCTGGCAAGTTAGGCATTCTTCATCGCATTTGATTATTATGGAAATAAAGGTTTGGCAAGTTCAGTAACTTGATAAATGTCACTAGCCGGTGGGAGGCGGAGTCGGTTCTACCCTTCAAATCCTGCCTTCCCCTTCCTGAGAAAACCCATAAGACACGCCCCTCCGCAAGGTCTGGGCCCGCCCAACCTCCCCTCTACGCCTGCGCTCTCCCCGCGATGGCCGCCACCCCCCTCCGCCGCCGACACGCCACGCGCACGCGCACGCGCATTGCTTCCCCATGTGGGCTCGGGCCGTCATCGGGCCCAGCTGAACAGTAGTGCATAGACCCCTAGACTGCAAGACCTTGCTGCCAGCTGAGCAGACTCCACCGTCTTGCTGTTGCCCTCCTCTCTCGGTCTTCCCGCCAACGCAATTCACAATGGGCAAGAGCCGGACGAAACGCTTCAAGCGACCTCAGTTCTCCCCTACGGGCGACTGTCAGGCCGAGGCGGCGGCGGCGAACGGGACTGAGCCAGAGGAGGACGACGGGCCAGCGGCGGAGCTGCTGGAAAAAGTGAGGCGAGGGCTCGCCGGGCCGCGCGGGGAGGGTCGGGGGGCAGACCTCGCCCGGGGCCCCCCAGCAACGCCACGCGCCCCTGCCGCCGCGCCCCCGCGCGTGCGCTCTGCTCTCTGACACTTGTTCTTTCCCGCAGCTCCAGCACCCGAGCGCCGAGGTCCGCGAGTGCGCCTGCGCGGGGCTGGCCCGGCTGGTGCAGCAGCGGCCGGCGCTGCCGGGCCTGGCTCGGCGGGACGCCGTGCGACGCCTCGGGCCGCTGCTGCTCGACCCCAGCCTGGCGGTGAGGGAGACGGCGGCTGGCGCACTGAGGTGAGCAGGGAGTGGGGTCCGGGGTGGTGCCTGGGATCCGGGCCCACGGCGTCCAGCTGGCGCCTCCTGTGTGCCACGCACCGTAGCTAATCGGCTTCATCCTCAGTGCACTTGTCTGCGGCAGCTCGGGAGGGCCAGGAACTGCAGAGGCTCTCCTATTTGCAGAGGGAGACATTTGAACTCAGGCTTCAGACTCCGGAGGACCCCACGAGCCCCGGACTACACGTATTGCTGCTTCACCTGCAGTAGCCACCTGTCAAACGTCCTCTCCTCAAGGCCTAGCGCACGTTGTACCCTCTCCAGGGAGCCTCCATGGAGTCCTGAGGTTCAGTGAACTCTTCCAGTATAAATGCCAGGTGTTCTAGGTGCGGTAGATTTTGAGCAGGCAGGATATTGAGCAAGACAGCCAAGATCCCTGCCTTCACAGAACCCGTGTTGATGCGGAGACAGACAGGAAACCAGTAAACAGGTGAAACATAACATTAGATCGTAAGTGGTGCTATGGAGAAACCAAGAGGATGATGAGTTGGGGGTGGGAAGTTACTGTAAATTGGGTGATCTTTAGAGAAAGAGCATTCCTGACAGAGGGAACAGCAACAGCAGAGGGCTTGGCATGGTTAAAGAATGGGAAGGTTATGTGGCCGAATAGAGTGGAGGGCGGGCATTGTAAGAGTTGAGGCTGGAGAGATGGATAAGGATCCGGTGGTGTAGAGCTAAAGGACCTATTCTAAGCAGGAGTGACTGGTCTAATTTACCTTTTCAAAAGGCCACTCTGGTAGCTGTGCAGAGAATGGACTGTAGGGGGGGCAAGAGTAAAGTTAATATTCGTAGTTTTCATAGCTCTGTCTTTATTTATTCTGTTTTATTAATTGATTTAGCAAGTATATATTGAGTGCCTGCTGTGCACCAGGCAGTGGGCTAGGTCGTGGGCATGTGGCAGTGAACAAGACACATAATTTCTGTCCTTAATGGATCTTACAGTATTGAGAGAGGCAGGCATTATGCAACTAATCACACAAGTGTGTAATTACAGCCAATGATATTTACAGAAGATGCTATGAGAAGGTATACCTGGGGGTTCAGGGAAGAAAACCCTAAGGGCGTGATGTTTGAGGTGAGATCTGGGGCATGAGTGGGGATTAACCACTTGATGGAGGAAACAGTGTGTCGAAAGCCCTACCCTCCCCCCAAAGCATACACGCACTGAGAGCTCCTGGAAGATGGTGAGGCTTCATATCCGAGTGCCTAGCACAGTTTCTCTTCATATCCCGAGTGCCTAGCACAGTGCTGTGCACTCAGAGGGCAAGCAATGTCTTTCCAATCAAAATTAAATTTAGTCAGGATTGCTTCAAGGGAATGTCTTTCTCAATAGCCTCACCCTTCCTACCCTGAAAGTCTTGATTCCAAGAAAAGTTCCCTTCATATAAGATCAGGCAGGGGACTTCCCTGGCAGTCCAGTGGTTAGGACTCCGTGCTCTCTCTGCGGAGGGTGCGGGTTCAATCCCTGGTCGGGGAACTAAAATCTCACAAGCCAGGCTGTGTGGCCAAAAAAAAAAAGATGAGGCCATGCCTGATTCACATTAAATAAGAGAAGTCTTCCCCCTCCCGGTGTATCGTCTCAGTCCTGAAAACTAAGCTGTTACAAGACAGAGACATCTGTTTACTTCATGTAGAGCAAGGATCAGCATAGGTGGAGATCTGTGGATTGGCTGTGCAACATCTTACAGGAATCATAAGCGATTTCTTCCGGGAAACCCTAAGTATGGGTAGAAATAGAAATAAACTTGAGTGCTTAATATGTTTTGTGACATGTGATCTGAAAGTAAAACCTGTTTTAAACTTCTTGTGTAGAAATCTCAGTGCTTGTGGCGGTTTCGAAGTTTGTGATGACATGGTGACCAAGGATATCATGACTCCGCTGGTTGCACTGCTGAAAGAGGTATGCCACTTTCCCAGGTCGCTGTTAGTATACACACTCAGATGGTTTGGGGTTTTGTTTTGCCTTTTTTTTTTTTAATAAGTTTATTTATTTATTTTTGGCTGCGTTGGGTCTTTGTTGCTGCGCGCGGGCTTTCTCTAGTTGCGGTGAGCCGGGGCTACTCTTCGTAGCGGTGCCTGGGCTTCTCATTGCAGTGGCTTCTCTTGTTGTGGAACACGGGCTCTAGGTGCGAGGGCTCAGTAGTTGTGGCTCGTGGGCTCTAGAGTGCAGGCTCAGTAGCTGTGGCGCACAGACTTAGCTGCTCCACGGCATGTGGGATCTTCCCGGACCAGGGATCGAACCCGTGTCCCCTGCATTGGCAGGCGGATTCTTAACCACTGTGCTACCAAGGAAGTCCCTGTTTTGCTTTTTAAGTACTTTGGTGTTAGTTATTTTGTCTTCCCTCAAAACATTCTATAGGAATTGTATTTCTTTCCTGGAAACACTGATTTCATCACGGATACTAGTCTCTAGTTTGTCCCCGCTACCTTTATTTATCTGCTTGTTAGAAAAGACCTTCCTAAAACTATAGACTGACTCCTTTAGACTTTAAACTTCATACGATGAAAATAATTTGTGTTTATTGGTCGCTTATTTATGTGCTAGGTGCTGTCTTGTGTATTATTTCACTTAATCTTCGGAGCAGTCCTATTTGGCAGGTATTATTATTCCTGTTTTACAGATGAGGAAACTGAAGCACAGACATTAGGAATTTGCTGAGAAGACTAGATTATGTTCTCAGATTTAATCTCATGCCACCTTTATTGCACGATGTAGTTCAAGGATTAAGGAGCTCTTCCTCCGCCGTGCCTCTCGTCCACTATTCTGTATTGATGGGTAATTTTCACTTGAGGCCATATAAAGAATACACAGTTTCGATGAGAGGTGTCAGTCTTGTTCCCTTTAGAACAGTGATTGTACTAGGGATGATGTGCCCTGCAGGGGACATTTAGCAATGTCTGGAGCCGTTTTTGATTGTCGTGGCTTTGGAGTAGGGGTTGCTACTGGCATCTAGTGGGTAGAGGCCAAGGATGCTGCTGAACATCCTACATTGCGCATGACAGCCACGTGCACCGCAGCAAAGAATCATCCCATCCAAATGTCAGTAGTGCTGAGGTTAAGAAGCCTGCTTTAGAGGGTGCCGTGGATTGTAGGAGAGGGGCAGAACTGCAGAGTGGTTCAGAGCACCCACTTTGGAGCCAGGATGCCTGCATCTGAATCCCACTTCGCTAGATACTAAGCTACACCTTCAGCAAGCTCTCTGTACCTGTTTCCTATTTGTAGCAGGAGATTAGGGATAAGAGTTCATCTACTTCCTAGGTTTGTGGTGAGGATTAAATGACTTAACAGACATGAAGTGCTTAGAATAGTGCCTTGCACATAGAAGGTACTGTATAGATGTTAGCTCTTATTATGTGTTACTTTTCTTTGCCTTATATACTATCTTTACCACATTAGATAAAATATTTTGTATTGATTTTACATTTTCGCTTAAAATGTGAAATGCTTTTTATCCAGTTTGTACAGTGACTTGTGAACCTTTCTTGTCTGTATTTCTGGCCAGAAGGGCGCAGGGTTACAGGAACTGTACTGTTTATGAGAATTTGATGGGCTTGTTAACCACTATCATTTTTTAAAAATTTTTATTGGAGTATAGTTGATTTACAATGTTGTGTTAATTTCAGGCATACAGCAAAGTGAATCAGTTGTACATATACATATATCCACTCTTTTTTTTTCTTTAGATTCTTTTCCTATGTAGGCAACCACTATCGTTTTTGATGTTTACTTTTGTGATTCTTCACTGTCTTTCTGTTTAATTATTCTTTTGAACAAAGGTACTAATCATGGTATTTGATTTCAGTGTAGTACTGGACTGGATTCAAATGAGATGTCTCCACAGGAAAAAAAAGATCAGAGCAGAAATTCTATTGAAAACATAGCCAATGAAGCCGTAAACGTGCTGTGGAATATATGGTAAGATGCTTTCCAGATGCAGCCTCCTGCTTCAGTGCTACTCAGGCTGCTGCTCCCTCTGTTAAAATGCAGAGGAATCTCTGTTCTCTTTGGTAGGCGTGTAAATCTGTGATGTTACTGCTTGGTCGGAGGTCTCATCAAGTGACCTAAGATCAACTGTCCTTTCCAAGCCGTTTTCCTCGTAGCATCACTACGTCCTTTTTTGCTTTACAGCTCTTCTCTCCAGTCATTGCTGCTGACAAAAATAAGAGGAATCATGGTCATAAGTACCCACTGCACCTCCTTCCTCCCCCACTACCCGTGTACCTTAAGGAGCAGTTGTCTTAAAGCCAGCCAGGCTCCAGTGCAGTAGATGCTTTGGCCTGGCATCTGGAATGAGACAGGGACCACAGACCTCAGTGGGTGCTTTACTCCTCTGCCGTGGCAGGTGCCATTTGACAGGGAAGTAGATGGCTGAGAAGAGCTCCTTTGGTCCCAGTAGGAAGAAGTCCACGCTCCATTCCATCATTGTAACAATGGCCCGGGGCGGGGGAGGGTGGGAGTAGGGGTGGGGGTGGGTGGACTTGCTTTTAGGAATGGAGATGGCTGGAAACACAACCTGCATTTTTTTCTATGCAATTTTATTATCTCACATTTCTAGGCAGCTTCTAGCAAGAATCTGTCATTTCCTTCTTTTCAGTCACAGCAGCGATGATTATTCCTGACGTAGAGCACAGGTACTTTATAGAATACAAGGTTAAGTTGGATCCTGGAAAGCTGCCTACACAGCAGTCCAAACTTGCCTATGATATCTTTTTTTTTTTAGTTTTTATTTTTATTTTTTAATTTTTTATTGGGGTATAGTTGATTTACAATGTTGTGTTAGTTTCTGCTGTACAGCAGAGTGAATCTGTTATACATATACGTATGTCCACTCTTTTTTAGATTCTTTTCCCATACAGGCTGTTGTAGAGCTATTGAGTAGAGCTCCCTGTGCTCTACACTAGGTCCTCATTAGTTATCTATTTTATGTATAGTAGTGTGTGTATGTCAGTCCCAATCCTCCAATTTATCCGTTCCCCCCATGATTTCATTTTAAACTAGTGGATGCATTCCACCAGGAAAATTGGAGAGATCAGATTTGAGGAAATGCCATATTCAAGCAAGCTAGTGGGTGCTGTTTTTCAGATAACTTTAATATATAAATTGTTGAACTCAGAAATTTAAAAAAAGTTTTCTTTGAGAAGTGCCTGAAAGAGTGGTCTCCACAGTGATCTCTCTTTCCTGAGTGCCCATTATCTTAACACATTTATGCTTTATTTTCCTGACTATACCTGACTTTACTATGGGCTTCTTGAGGGGAGGTTCATAGCAGTGTTGCAGTAACTAGATGGATGGATGGATGGATGGATAGATGGATACACAAACAGAAAATAGTTTATCTTTAGACAGCAGGATTGAATTTAATCATTTAGTCAGCTCTCTTAGCTGTTAGTCTGTCATGTGTATATATGGTATGTCTGGAGGAATATTCTTCTCTGGAACCCGGGATAAAATTATTAAAATTAGCTCTGTTTACCCTATATTTAGCATATCTGTTAATTAATAACATTGATAACATTAATTCTGATTCTTTTATTAAAAAGTAGTGTAATTTCAAAAATACTTATAACAATTTCTCTGTTGCAATCTACAAATTCTGTTAAAATTATAACAGTCTAGATGGAATGAATAAAAATTTAATTTTACTTTCTTTTAAATTTGTACTTTTTGTGTGATAAGTATAGAGGCCTGTTATCCTTACTTTAATGTATTATTACTGTGATATAGTGGAAAGACAAGTGAAGCTGGACTCAAAGACTCACCAGTAACAAAGTGTGTGATCTTTGGACAGATCACTTCACCTCTTGGGGTCTGAGTTTCCTTATCCACAAAATGAGGAATTGAAGTAAATGATTTCTAAGCTCTCTTCCATCTTTAACCTCCTGTAAGGAAATTGGCATGCGGGTAAAGAGATTGGCTAAAAGATCCTACTGTGATGGAAATAAAAATACAGATAGCCAGTTGTGTTCCTGCACAGTGACTATGAATGGGCATTGGTTTCTTCACCTATGAAAATGGTGGGTGTTTGACTACAACTCTTTGGTTCTTTTACAAAGCCTAATTATTTTTTCATGAATTTCTGTGGTTGATAATGTTAAAATGTGAATAGTAAAACTTTTTTTTCCCCCCTTCAATTTAGTGAATGCAGTAGTAGAGCAGTATCTATATTCAACAAAGAAGGGTGTTTGGAGATTGTATTAAAGTATTTAAGTAGGTTTTCCACCAATGTTGACCTGGCTATTTCAGTAGGTAAGTGAAGAGAAGTATGTGTGGCCTTATTCAAAATTTTTTATTCAGACATAGCATGTTTATTCTACAGGAGTGATTTTTTTTTCTCATTGTATGTAAATGCATAGCTGAGTTCTATTCTGAATCTTTTAAAGTCTGTGATTAATGCTTTACTTACTCATGTAGTTTTCCTGCTCTTGACCCTGAGAGGGAGGAAAGTAATTATGTGAGCATATGTGGTTTCTAGTATACTACCATTCTTAGAAGGCTTTATTAATTCTTGAAGCTTTCATCTCCCATTTGCCGAGAAACAGTAACCCACAACTACCAGGCCTTTGAGCCATAGTTAATTGGAATGTAGACTTATTTAAATGGCTTGTACCACTATCTCATACTTCCAGAAGGATACTTCTGATAACCTGTGCTTTTTTTGAGAGAGGAAAATAAGTGATTGGAATTTCACATAGGCCTGCTTGCCTTCCAGACAGGGAAAGCAAAGTCTGGCAGCTTCCGCTGCCTTGGCTCCCTCACCTTCTGTACATGGGGTTAGAGAGCCACCGGGGGCCCTTACTCAGCAGGTGGAGGAGACAGAAACCAGAGGGTGGGTGGCTCAGCAGAACTCTGGGGGCAAGTGGAGAAATAATGGGTGAAAAGCATTTTTTTTCTACCCATCATAATATAGGCATCTGGCTGTCCTTTTATTTAACTGTGTATTTCTCCTGGCAAGGACAAGTTTATTCCACTTACTGAAGTATATTCCCCTTACCAGTGTTTCTCTTGGCTCTAGTGGACACAGAACAGAAAAGGAAAAAATAATAGTGGAATAAATACTACTGAGAAAAAATTTAAAATCAGTTTCTCAAAATGGAATCTTTGGCAAAGGGGAGATTTGTGAGTAAATGAGAATTTTAAAAACAGTCGAACTAGGAAATTGGTAGGTGACTTTTAGTCTCAGAGGACAGTCTTTATTACAATAAGAGAATTTCAGGAAAGTTCATAGCTTTTAAAAGAGAAACTTCACTTCTGTTTTGGGGCCTTAAGTTTTGTAGATTTGGTTATTTATTTAGTTTTTTTCCTAAAGAACATTTTTAAAGAACTTTAAAAAAATGGATCAGAATAAAGTTATTTTGCATTGTATAGCAGTGTTTTCCTTGGCACTTACCTAGGTTCATGAATTTTTAAAGAAATGTCAAATTACTTTTGTTTTGAAAATCAAGCACGGCTTACATATAGTAAAGTGAAATTCTGAGATTCCATACTATGTATTAATACAGCTTTCTTTGAGCTTGTGTTGTCTTAGCAATCACAACTTATCTTGTTTTTTTGCTAAAGTGAATTTAATTAGTCTCTTAATGAAAAAAATACTACATTGGGATATATGTATATGTACATATATGCATATATATGGATTTATATATAAATGTATTTTGGAAACCAAAATAGAGCACAGCAATAGCATGTATTTTGACTACTAACTTGGATGGGAACGATCTGCTTTGGAAGTTTTAGACCTGGAAAGAAATGGATTTGTATGGTCTACAGTATCTCAAAGAAAACAAATTTGTGCTTCCTTCCTCATTTGTGCTTCAGTCAGACCTTTCATGCAATCCCAACTGTTTTTATACTTTCAGTTAATTATTTCCAATTTACAAGTTGTAATCCATTGTCTTGTTCTAATGCCAGAGAACAGTTAAGTGCTAAATAAATCATATGGCTATTAATATTTTACCACCTCTTAATTTGCTCATATTTTTATATAAAACACTTTTTTCCTTAAATATGTTCCACCAGAAATAACTCTAACTTTTAAGGTCATGCTGAATTTCAACGAAACCAGAATGTTCCCAAACCTAGGGCTTGTCTTTGACAGCAGAACTACCCTGAGAGTGTTGTCAGTGCACTGGTGTTTGGTCCGCAGGCTGTTTGCTACTGGTCTGTGATGAGTACAGAAATAGAGGCTAAACCTTTATAAATGTTTATAATAATTCCACATTGTCACGGCAATTAAGAGCCTTTTAAATTATATTTTATAAAAGTATAGTTTTATAAAGGATTAGAAATTAAGAAAAAAGGGAGAAAGGTCTTTTATACCTCTGATAGTTTGGGAAGCCTCATTTGCATGAACCGTGTTTGAGGGAAAGCGTATATCCCCTACAAAAGCTACCTGTGTCCAAAGAACTTGTAAAGATGCAAATGTTTTTTGATGAGTTATTTTGGTTTAAATTATCCTAGCAGAATTCATTTTTTTCTAAATATTTGATGTTTGTCTTTATAGCATATTGTTTGCAGACGGTGACTGAAGATAACCCAGAGCTACTGAAATCTTTCAGTACCCCAGCATTGCATGTGCTGGAATCAGCAATGCTTTCTCCTGTCAATTCCATGGAATATATTCTATTAAAGACATTGGTGGCAGGTAAAGTTTAGCCATATGTGACTGTGTGCTTTTTTAGTAACTTGTAGTAGGTAGAGATGGGGGACAAAGTTATTCCCCCATTTCACCACATCAGGGCTTTCTGTGCTTAGTCTGTTCTGAAAATTTTAATATTTTAGTGGAGACCCTTAATTCTAGCGGTTCTGCATAGTTTCAAAGCCTTCTAAGATTAAATTTGTTTTTAGTTTAACAAACTACTGTTGTCTGATAAAGAAATGCTGTTGTCAGGACCCCCTCTTATTTATGAACCAGTGAGTTCAGAAGTTGACCGTAGTGTAGGCATCTAAGACGTGCCCATTCACTTTCCTATAAGATCTTCACCCGCAATGCATCCCCCCAGAATTTCTAAATACAGAAAGAAGAAATAATCTGATGACATGTCAAGTAGTAGGAAACTTATTATATAGTTTCCTCTTGCCCTTTGGTCTTCCAGGGGTAATTTATCTTGAGAGGTGGTTTTTTTCCCCAAAACTGATACAATACACTAACATAAAATTTAACAACTTAACCATTTTTAAGTGTACAGTTAAGCAGTGTACATTTGCATTGTTGTATAACCAATCTCCCGAACACTTTTCATCTTGCAAAACAGAAACTCTGTACACATTAAACAACTCCATTTCCCTCTCCCCTCAGCCCCCAGCAACGGCTATTCTCCTTTCTGTCTCTATGGATTTGACTACTCTGGTGCCTCAAATACGTGGAATCATACAGTATTTTTCTTTTTGTGACTGGCTTATTTTGCTTAGTGTAATGTCCTCAGGGTTCATCCATGTTATAGCATGTGTCAGAATTTCCTTCCTTTTTAAGGCTGAATAATATTCCACTGTATGTGTATATGACATTTTGTTTATCCATTCATCTGTGGATGGACACTTGGCTTGCTTCCACCTTTTTGTTATTGAATAATGCTGCTATGAATATGGTTCTACAGATGTCCATCTGAGTCCTTGCTTTCAATTCTTTTTGAATATATATACCCAGGAATGATTTTTATTTTAACCATCACATTTTTTTTTTTTTTTAATTTGTCTAACTACTTAGTGGTAGCTATTCTAGTTTCATAAGCAAAAAACCAAGAACCTGCTCTCTGGTTGTCCGTGAGACCTTGGAATTTTAGTGCATTCCATTCCACTCTTGGAATATAAGAAGCTGCTTAGGAGAGCAGCTCAGGTTAAGATGAAAGAAAGCCAGGCAACTCAATTTGTCGTGGTAAAAGAAACTTGATCGGTGTTCTCTTAATCTGTTGCTCTCTGGTGTATCAGAGCAAGGCATTGTGTGCCAAGAAAGGGAGACGATTGTGAAGGACTGCTGTAATAAAGGGAGCTGCCTCAGTGCAAAGCTTTTCGACATTTAATAAAAACTGAACAAAGGCAGTGGGATCGGGATTTTTTGAAATTACACCTGAGCTTAAAGAACCACTCTCATGGAAACTGTATTTAATAAAAGATTTCACAGTTGATATCTTTGTCCTTATGCTCATTTTTTTTTCTACAGGCACAATTTGGAATCTAAAGGACATTATTCCATCCAAGAGTCAGGCAGAAATCATAAATGCCATACTAAAGATCTTATCTGAAGTTCTGGAAATGGATGCTGGTGAAACGGTTCTTCAGATGAAGGAGGCCGAAACTCAAAGGATAAAAACTGCTGCAGAGACTGAGGACACATTACAGAACGTTAATGGTGATGATTTGATTGAGGATGATGAAATGGAAGAAATTCCTCATAGAAGGAAAGTCAGAAGGAAAGCTTTCATTTCAGATTTACTTCCAGTAAGTCGGATTGATGCTTTCAGACATGGATTAATACAGCTATTTTCTTTCAATAGGTATCCTAAGCTTTGTAGGAAAATGTTACAGCAAAGTTAATTATAAAGTGAATTTCAGTTAAAAAAAAAAAGTCATGTTTTCCCATTAACTCATAACTCAGAAATCTCCCAAAGGAGAAAAAAAAATGTCCTAAGACAAAACTTTTGTATAGAGAAGGTTTGAAAGGTGGGGTAGGCGAGTACTTTTGCAGCACTTCAGAGACATGTGGTCATCTCCCACTTCAGTTACACATTCTCTCCCAGACTGTCTTCAAACTAAAGGAATTTTTACTTTGCTTCAATTGTCCCTTGCATTCTTGTCTCTTTTCATTTAGTGTTTAGCCTTACCAAAGTAGCAAGCCAAACTTTCATTTACCCACTACTGGCGAGCAGAGGAGGTTGGGTGATTATGAAAATTACTGATGGTTTGTAGTTTTTGCAGACTGGTTTATAGCTTTTGTTTGTTTGTTTTGTTTTTTTATAAATTTATTTATTTATTTTTGGCTGCCTTGGGTCGTCGTTGCTGCACGCAGGCTTTCTCTAGTTGAGGCGAGCAGGGGCCACTCTTCATTGCGGTGCGCGGGCTTCTCACTGCAGTGGCTTCTCTTGTGGAGCACAGGCTGTAGGCACACGGGCTTCAGTAGTTGTGGCATGCGGGCTCAGTAGTTGTGGCGCGCAGGCTCAGTAGATGTGGCGCACAGGCTTCGTTCCTCCATAGCACGTGGGATCTTCCCGGACCAGGGCTCGAACCTGTGTCCCCTGCATTGGCAGGCGGATTCTCACCCACTGGGCCACCAGGGAAGTCCCTGGTTTATAGTGTTTGATTGGGGCTCATGTGTGCTAGCGGGTGTGACGGTGGGGTGAGGAGGGCCAGTCTTGGGTGCAGGGAACACTTCAGCTGAGCCAGTCAGCAGCGATGGAGCCATACTTTGGGAAAACATTGTTCCCAAGGAGGAGAGCAGGTCGTCAGGAAGACAAGGAGGACGGTGAGTCGGGCTTTATTCCTCCAGGTGCACATTTTCTGTGCTTACTCTGTGTGCCAGGCCCTGTGCCAGGTGCTGCTGATGGAAAGATGATTAAGGCATATTTCCTGTCTTCAGGGACCTTTTTCATCTTGAGAGGATAGACATGTAATGATAATTTATTATAATGCCTGTGCTAAGAACAGTGATAGGGCTGTGCACAGACTTCTGAGGGGATCATATCTACAGAGTAGGCACACCTGACTCAGCCCTGATGGAAGCAGAAAGGAAGACGCTCTCAGAAAAGGCTTTGTGGACAGAACACCTGAGCTGTCTTAAAGCATGGCGTAAGAAACAGCATGGTGAAAGTGGGTTAGTGTTGTTTGAGGGGACTGGAGGCAGGAAGACCAGACAGGAGGCTGCTGAAGCCATTGGGAAGAAAGACAATGAAGCCTGAACTGGAAGAACCCTAGTAATGTCCTGTCACACTTTGTACCATCTCAGTCGTGGCCTGTCCTGATTCATGTACAATGAACTGAAACTGAGAAGTATCTTAAGTCAGTGTCTTAGAGTTTTGATAGATTTATTTTTAAAGAATTCTTAGTGGGCATAAACTCATCAGTGTACCACTGCCCTACATTCATGAAGTCTTGTAAAGCTGAACTGGTGGTGTCTTAAAGCAGTCAAATGTTGTAGTTAAGAACTACTTTCTCACTACAAATAACTCAATTTCGTTTCTTTTTATGGCTGATTAATATTCCATCGTATATATGTGCCACAATCCCCATGAATAGCTGTTAGGTGCAAAGCATTCTGTTAAGTGCTGGGGTGAATACGAAAATGAAAAGACCATCCTGCCCTCGAGTTGCTTGCAAATCGTAAAGTGGCTTAAAAATCATATCACCCCCTTTTGGTGCAAGAGGCGTGTATTTGAACCCCAAATTTACTCCTTGTCTCACTTGTGCATCTGAGTCAGAGTGGGTAGAATTTAAAATCAGTAAAGCAAGATAGACAAAGACATAGCTATGAGCCTTGTCATTCCAAAGGGTGTTTCTAGAACCCCAGCAGCGTCCCCTCAGGTACCACATGGAGGTGAGTTACAGATCTGGGATCCACATGTGGAACATCAGCTATAACAGGTCAGGGTTTGGAGGCTCTTCTGCAGGTGTTGCATCGTGCTGACCAGGTCACTTTATCCTGCCAGATGCACATGTACTATGTTTCCCCACCCCAAATTCCCATCAGAGCAGAAGTGGAAATTCCAGTTGGGCTGTCAGGGGACTCTGAAAGATCGGACATCACTGGCTGGGAGAACAGCACTCATGCAGGGTTTCCCCATCTCCAGCCTTGCTTTCAGGGGCCCTGCAGGGAATGAGTGAGTGGGGATTGAGATCCACGTCCACCAAGATGAAGTGCCACTGTTTAAAAGTATCGATTTTTAACTTATTTAGAGATTCACTTTCCCAAGTATTACTTAGAAATAGAATTTTGGTGCTTAGAAAATGCAGTGTTTTCTCTTAGCAAAAGCTTGCTTTTTAAAGCGTATCACCATAGCTGAGTAGACTGGATGATTAACGTGCTGATCAGGCAGCCAGCGTTTAAGTGCCAGTAGGGTGCTAAGCATCGTGCTGCCATGTGTCAGGAATACAAATTTACAGCCAGGCAGCTCTGGTCTTTCACGCTGCCCAGTGGCTTGTGCAGGGATCCTTTAGAATCAAAACCCTTAATTGCATCATTTAACTTAAGAAGGTATAAGCACAAATCTGTAAAGAGAGAACTGACCCAAGTTGTGGATGTAACATGCAGAAGTAGGACAATCCCTACCCAGCTTCCACAGTTAGCAGTTGTCAAATCACAGTCTGTTTTCTTTCATCTGTTTCCCTACCTACCTCTCAACTACTGAATATTTTGAAGCAAATCTCAGCCGTCATAACATTTCCTCTAGATTGGTTCTTTATGTCAATTTGATAACAATAAGAAGCAGGGAAATGTTCTGAGCAGGAAAGTCAGGTAAAGAAGTGGAACTTAGTTTCAGAATTCTTCTAAGCCAGATCTTCATAGGTTTTAAGTGGATGAGAGCCCAGCAAAGGCATGTCTTATGTAGCTTTGAGTCGCCTCTAAGAAATGTTTAGTTGAATATCATACACGCACGAAGTGAGTAGGAATAAATTTTAGATACGTTCTTTTCTTTTTAATTAATTAATTTTATTTTTGGCTGTGTCGGGTCTTAGTTGTGGCACGCAGGATCCTTCATTGAAGTGCACGGGCTCCAGAGCACGTGAGCTCGGTGGTTGTGGCCCGCGGGCTCAGTAGTTGCAGGGTGCGGGCTTAGTTGCCCCGCTGCATGTGGGATCTTAGTTCCCTGACCAGGGATCGAACCCGCATCCCCTGCATTGGAAGGTGGATTCTTAACCACTGGACAACCAGGGAAGTCCCTAGATACATTCTTGCCAGCAATAAAATGAATATAAACATAGGGATTCCTATGCTACATCTATTAAATAAGCTGTCTTCTTTTTTTTTTTTTTTTTTAAGAATGTGGTTCAAAATTACAGTTAAATCGTTGCACAAGAAGTTGCTGGAGGATTAAAAATGAGTACGACATTCTGGAAAAGGAGAACAGGAATATGTCACAATATCTATAGATGTGTTTTTAACCTTTGATCCAGTCAATCTGAGGAAATAAGATAACCAAGTAATCTGAAATATTCCATGCTAGAGGAATGCTTAATAAATTATAATACATTCATTTAATGGAATATTTTACAGCCATTGAAGAGACAGAAAGCTTTTGAAACTGGGCAACATTCAGACAACAAAATATACATTACTTTTAGCTTATGTACTGTTTGGGAGTGAAGCTATTTCCCTTTTCATAGGTGACTTGAGAATTAAGGTCATATAAATTTATACAACCCATTTTGAGAATGTTAATTGATAAGTTAGGTTCATGTTATTTATTTCCAGAAGAAAAAGTCCCCCTCTTCCTTCAGTCTTTAAGAAATGCTTTATTGCAGTCTTCAAAGAAAGCCAGAAAGCAGCAAGCCTGTCTGCTCCTTAGCCAAGCTCTACTGGTCATATAAGGGCCTGTTAGTAATTCTGGTTAATGAAGTCTTTTCCAAGAAACTGTGTAGGTGTCTAAAAGCAGGTTTGCTGTGTGTAAGTGCCTGGTGTCCACAGTGAACTCTTGTTTGAATCTTAGTATGCTGGGCTACTTCTTAACACATTAGATTAAGTTTCAGGGTGAATTTAGTTCAGAATTCCTGAATATTTTTCTGTTCGCTCCAGCCAACTAAGCAACACTTGGGAAATAACCGTGCAGATAGATGGAAACCCGGTGAACAGTGGCACGCTGCACAGTGCCAAGAGGAATCATAATGCCTGTTTGTCCTTCCAGCACTTTATGACTTTTCTTCTATTTACCCACCCCCACCCATGTCCTCTATTCCAAGTGCAAATATCATTTAGTAGGCTTTAACTAAGGAGAGTCACATGAAAATATTTTTCCACACATTTGAGAGTTGGTCATTTGCTTTTTTTTTTTTTTTTTTTTTTTAAGCCCACCGACAAGGAGCTGAGAGAGACCATAGCGTTGCTGACAGCTCAGCAGGCTGCTCTGGAAATCATTGTCAACATGTGCTGCAGTGAAGGTTTGTGACCGGCTCCCGTTTAGATACCCTCCTCTGGACTGGGAGGGCAGCTTCCATGAGGATTATCTTTCATAGTCCAGTTCTGTGTGATCTGCACTCTTCCCAGATCCCACCGACGATGAATGGGAAGAGCTTTCCAGCAGTGATGAAAGCGACACATTTATGGAGAATTCCCTCAGTGAATGCGGTGGGCAGCTGCTGTCTCCCCTCTGCCTCTCCCATGAGGTTCACACCGCTCTCACCAACTACCTCATCCCAAAGAAGGTAATCTGTTTTCAGTCTAGGCTCATTCTAGAGCACAGGGAAGGCAGAAGAAAGCTGTTCCTTCTGTGTGCAAAAGGAGTACGCTAATACTGCCAGGTGTGGGTAATTGGTAAGATCTGGCAAACAAAACAATGAACAGCACTGGAGGTGGGCTGTTCAGAATTCCTGAGCACCTCTTTATCAAGCCTAACCATCTCACTTAGAAGTCACATGTTGGGATTTTATAAAGGAATCATGTGTAAAAACCCTACTCTTTAACCTTTGCCTTACTTCTTTTTTAAATTTAGATTTTTGAGAAAACTGCCTTTCCAAACAGCACTGCAGTTGACGTGTGTTCTAGGAACCCCAGTTGGAAACCTTTGATTAGAAAGTAAGAAGTTTTCTATTTTCAAAACCATTTGTCATGATGTTATTATGTGAAATGATGGACCATTAAATGGAAGATGCCGACTCCCCCTTCAGGATCTCTCCCCGTGTCCTGTGTATGTTCCCTGGAGAAGTCTGCCCATATGTTCACTAAGACAGGAGAGTGCACATAGCAGCGTGGTTCACAGTTGCCCAACTTGGAAACAACCTCAATGTCCATCAGTGGCAGAATGGATAAATAAATGCTGACATAATCATACAGTAGAATACATACAGCTGAGCTACTACTTAACACATTAGATCAACACATACAGCAATAACAAATCTGAACTAGAACACTGACACTAAACTGTTTCCTTTAGTGATGCATACATAGGTGGTAAACCTGTAAAGAAAAGCAAGGAAATGTCTGCTATAAAAGTCTGGAGAGTGGTGACCTTTGGGGTCAAGGAGGTGGGGCATGATAGGGAAGGGATAGGTGGGCCGTGAGGGCCCTGGCAGCGTTTCTTTCTTTTCTTTTTTCTTTAAATTGAAGTATAGTTGATTTACAGTGTTGTGTTAGTTTCAGGTGTGCAGCACAGTGTTTCCGATATATATGTATTCTTTTTCAGATCCTTTTCCCTTATAGGTTATTACCCTATAGTTCTCTGTGCTATACAGTAGGTCCTTGTTGCTTATCTGTTTTATATATAGTAGTGTGTGTATGTTAATCCCAAACTCCTGATTTATCCCTCCCCCCTTTTCCCCTTTGGCAACCATAAGTTTGTTTTCTATGTCTGTGGGTCTATTTCTGTTTTGTAAATAAGTTCATTTGTATCTTTTTTTTTTTTTTTAGTTTCCACCTATAAGCGATATCATATGACGTTTGTCTTTCTGGCTTAGTTCACTTAGTATGATAATCTCTGAGTGCATCCATGTTACTGCAGGTGGCATTATTTCATTCTTTTTTATGTCTGAGTAATATTCCATTGTATAAATATGCCACATCTTCTTTATCCATTCATCTGTCGTTGGACATTTAGGTTGCTTCCATGTCCTTTAAATAGTGCTAGCGCTGTTTATTTCCTACCTAGATGCACAGGTGTTTGCTTTGTAAACCGTTAAATTCTGTATATTCGTTGACTGCTTTATGTATGTCATATTTCACAATTAAAAATAATTTTAAAGATGCTGCCATGCATAGAAATTTTTCTCAAGCAGATTCCATGTGACTCATAAATGAGCTGTGCCTCAGAGGTCTTGAGTGCTCAAGCAGTTTGATCCGGTAGGATTTTTTTTTTTTTTTTTTTTTTGCGGTACGCGGGCCTCTCACTGTTGTGGCCTCTCCCATTGCGGAGCACAGGCTCCGGACGCGCAGGCTCAGCGGTCATGGCTCACGGGCCCAGCCGCTCCGCAGCATGTGGGATCTTCCCGGACCAGGGCACGAACCCGTGTCCCCTGCATCGGCAGGCGGACTCTCAACCACTGCGCCACCAGGGAAGCCCGATCTGGTAGGATTAACAGTTCACTTTACGAATCCTTGCTCACTGCTCTAGACGTCCTTCTGCTTACAGATGGTCCCTGTCAGAATCTGACACTTAGTTTCAAGGTCAATGCTGCATTCTGCTGGGTTACTATGAGAGGAACAGACAGCATTCTCTCTCTTCCTTTGCAGAATGAGCACTATACAATGCAGAGCCCTCGTGTGTCTCCAGAGCCTTGTCTCCCTCCTGGATGTGGACCATCTGGGAGGACCTGCAGCCCTTCAGACACTTGCACAGCATCTGTCACAGCTGCTTTTTTCTCAGCCAGGTAAATATTTATTGTGAAAAATGACTGGGATGGAGCAGAATTTTGAAGGGCCAGGAACTTGGAGTTTGTAATTATACGGTCTCTCATCCAACCTGCAGAAACCTTTCCCAGACACTAGCAGTCATATATTTATAGTTGCCGGTAGTATAGAGTCAAAACAAAGTGTGCAGGCAGGACTCTGGGGCATATTTTTCTTTTTCATTAAAATTGCCTGCATCCAGTTATGTCAGGACAATTAAGGCTGCATCACAAATATCATAAATATTAGGGTTCATTAAGATATTTGGGTAATTCTGTATTAGTTTTCTTCTTAAATATAAAATCATTTGATTTACATTTGATTGGGTGCTACAGATGTGTATGACAGAATTCACAAGGTTTGAGAGCACATAAAGTGGAAAGCCTCCCTCCTTTTTCTCACACTACCCAGTTCCTCTCCCAGAATTGGTCACTGTGACCAGTTTCTTGTGTATTCTTCCAGAGAGATTCTCGATACCAAAGTATGTATGTGTATTTTTAAGGCAAATGGTAGACGACCATACACACAGTTCTACACCTTGCTTTTTTACTAACACATATCTTTCTTCAAATGCCTTTGCATGGTATAAGCTGAATCTCTAAGTCACAGGTATCTGATATGGATTAATTTCATTTGTATGCAGAAACCTAGAGAGATACTGTACATTAGTTAGGTGTTCTTCTTTTCTTTTTTTTTTTTTTTTAATGTTTACTGGAGTATAGTTGATTTCCAGTGTTGTGTTAGTTTCTGCTGTACAGCAAAGTGAATCAGTTATACATATATCCACTCTTTTTTAGATTGTTTTCCCATGTAGGTCATTACAGAGTATTGAGAAGAGTTCCCTGTGCTATACAGTAGGTCCTTATTAGTTATCTATTTTATATATAGTAGTGTGTATATGGCAGTCCCACTCTCCCAGTTTATCCGTCCCCCCCTTCCCCCTGGTAACCATAAGTTTGTTTTCTACATCTGTGACTCTATTTCTGTTTTGTAAATCAGTTCATTTGTATCATTTTTTAGATTCCACATATAAGCAGTATCATAGAATATTTGTTAACTGTTCTTTTGAAATGACCTAGCTGTACAGTGTATAATGCATGCTCTTCTAACAGATTGTCATAGTTCACTGTAGTAGAATCTCATTTAACTTCGGCACATTAAACTATAGGAGCTCAAACAAAACAGAGAAAGGAAATAGAGGTATTTTACATAGTAAAGGAAAATTCTTTGCGTTACCCTATCCGGCATGTATGTCTGGAGTGAGGGTTAATATGGGAGATATGAATCTTCTCTATTTCTGTACAGAATTGTTTAACATTTCCTCTTCTCAGGCACAATACTAAGTCCAAGAGCTGAAACTCTTAGAAGATCAAAATATGGTCACTTTTGACTAAATACAAGTTTCTGTATAAGCATTCCTTCAAGAGCTGGTCTTTGATTCTTTAAGACATCTATCTTGCACTCTATGAAGAGGTGCTGTGTATTTAATGGTGCATGTTTTAGAAGTTCTAGATTAATTTTTAAAGATTTAAGTAAATAAATATTTAGAAACTCATTGTATAGTTATCAATATTTGTCAGTTAACAGGCGGAGTTTTCAAGTGATCTCACGCTGTGTATTTAGCTGGTGCCATCATGTGAAAACCACATGCCCAGCCATACCTAAGACAGGATGTCGAACAGGATGTGAGTAGTGTTAGCCCCACTCCCGTTCCACGCCCGTACTGGGCCAGCTCTGGAGTACAGAGGTGACTGGTCATTGTGAGCTGGGCAAATGATGACTATAGCTTTATATTTCTCTCCCAGCTTTATAAACCTAACGAGATCTGGATGGCATGGGGGGCAAGAGGGATGGTTTCCGTCAGCCCAGCAGGATGTCCTGTGGAGGGGTGGCTGGGCGAGACTGCTATTGCTCATGCCCCCTCCCATCCACGCATTCCCATGGGCTCCCTGCAACAGGCAGGGCCAGATAGGGGAGTCCACAGCTAGGCCCCCAGGCGAGCAGGACCTACCCAGACCTCTTAGTGCTTCCAAGACCTGCTTAACCTGAGGGAACCCTGTCTGCTCTAGTTTCACAATTGCCATCTCTTTCCTCTGGGCCATTTCTCAATGAAAGTCCAGTCAAGGTCCCACAAGCCCTATCCCCTGCCAGCATGAAGAGTTTATTTCACTGGAAATAAGTGCACATATTCTGTGCCTCTGCTATGCAGAAAACACTTAGGTGTGTTTCTCCTAGTTCAGCTGGCTATTCTTGGTCACTGGTACATGCACATTTATTACCTGGAAAGATCACAGGAAAACCATAACATGCTGAGCCTTAGAGAAATAATGGAAAGTTTCTGAATTGTGAGAAAGTATAATTAAACACTTAGATTTTTAATAAATTCCAATTTCCTAGCTATTGTAGACATAACCTTTTTATCAGAATGAAATTTTTGATAAAGGATAATTGCTTATATTTATACTCTTCTAGTATAGTCTTTCCAAATATTTCGGACTTATAAAATAGTGTAACCCTATGAGCTCTACATGGATAATGTGAACTGTCATTGAAGAATTTGGTGGAGAGAATGGGGCTAAATTTCTCTTTTTTGTGTTACCATGTTTGAAAGTTAAATGTATGAGGATCGTACAGCTGTATTGTATTTAACTTGTTTTAGTTTTGATGCTGAAATACAGTTCTGAATACTTATAAAATTTTTGATACAAACCTACATAGACTTGTGACTGACATCAGAGATAAAATGAGCAAGTTTTTAGTAGAGTCTGGTCCTTGTGTTCAAAACACCAATATCTTTGTCTCCTTCATTTAAAATATTGATCTTCAAAACATAAGAAAATTTTAGCAATGTTGTATTTGCAGATTGGGTCAGTTTGTCATTTGTTCCATTACGTGGGTTCTAAGATCATTTAGGATTCCCTGCTACCCTAGATTTTGGGAAGCAGAAAGCTCATTTTCATTACAGTTAGAATGGTAGTAGCACCCATTCTGGGATATGTTTTTTATTCCATCTCAGAACATTGAAAATCAGTCTGCAGGATTCACCTAAATATAATTTGCTGCTTGATTACTTGTGGGTTGACTGTTTACCTACATTTAGGTGTGCTACAAATTCTTAGTTACTGTACCAAATTGTTGCGGGGAAAGACATTTTGAATCGCCTCTTTTGTTTAACTTCTTTTGACATTTACTTAATTTCTTTTGACAACACCACATGTCTTGACCTTTTACTGAGAATTTCTCAGAAAGGCAGAGTTGTTTGAACTTCCTTCCCTAATTTGGATAAATGAACAGAAATGTGAATTAAATAAAAATCATCCAAATTTAGGGAAAATATGAATTTCACGTAATGTAAAACAGTATTGTAGTTTAGATTAGGATTTTGAATCTAAGGTAATTGTTATTTTCCTAAGAACAGAGGATAGAAAAAAAGTTGGTTCTGAGATGTGTTCTAGTTTGTATCAAGTTAGTTCTTCATAACATGGTTTAACAGTTTTATGTGCAGCTGACAGATTTCCAGGACTACACTTAACAGCTTTAATCAAATATAAGTTACTTTTCAGAGCCAGTATGGTGACTTTTGGAAGTTTAATAGTAACAATTTTATACCAATTTTTGAGGGCCTGTTAGGTACTAGGTTTTATGAGCTAGTCATTTATTACTCCACCTGCCTGATGGGGACACTGAGATTTAGAGGTTTAGGAACTTTTTTCAGGGGGGTTCCTTCTTTTAACAACTAATTATTTATTGACTTACTTTATGCCTTGCACTGTTCTAGGTCCAAGGTATACAGGCATAAACAAGATAGGCAAGGCCGCCATGCTCATGGAGCTTGCATTTTCATATAAATAAAGGTTTAAGGTCATTTTGGCTAGGAAGGAAAAACATAAAAGCAGAATGGTATGAGGTGTCACACTAGTTAGTATGGAAAGGCCCCTTTGAGGAGCTAACACTTGGGCTGAGACCAAAATGAGAGGTCACATAATGTCAAAGGCTGGATTCTGTCCCTGGTCTGTCTGATCCTAAAGTATCCTAGTATCTGTTCTGTGATACTTACAGGAATTCCCTACCTCTGTGCATAACATATATCTGAAAATGAGAGAGCTGAAAGATAAAACAAGCCTTAATTCTAGTCTCTGCAGAAGCTGCCTTGCTCTCATGAAGCCCAGAAAGGGGCATCAGAATCTTTATTTGGCCAAGGGCACCATAGAGGAGAAAGACAAAGTGTCTACTGCTATATAACAAATCACCCCAAAACTTGGTGGCTTAAAACAGCAGTAATCATATGCTATTTCTCATGGTTTCTATGGGTCAGGGATTTAGAAAGGGTCCAGTGGAGATGGTTTTCTCTACCCCATGATGTCTAGGCCAGTGTGTCTCAACTGGCAGCAGTTTTTGCCCCCGAGGACTTTTGTCAATGTCTGGAGACATTTTTTGTTGTTATAATTTGGGGGTTGCTGCTGGTATCTAGAGGGTAGAGGCCAGAGATTTTGTTAAATATCCTAGTGCACAGGCGACTCCACATGCACCACAAAGAATTATGTGGTCCAAAATGCCCATAGTGCTGAAGTTGAGAAACCCTAGCCTAGGGCCTCTGCTGGAAGACTGGGAGCCAGAATCATCTGAGGCCTGTTCACTCACATGTCTGGTAGTTGGTTTGGGGCTGTCAGCCAGAACACCCACCTCTGACCCCTTCATGTGACCTGGGCTTCCATAATATGGTGGCTGGGTTCCAAGGGTGAGAGTTGAGAGAGAAGAGAGAGCAAAGGCATGGGAGTCAGGTGGAAGCCATGCCTTTTACCACTTAGCCTGTCACTTTCACATGTTGTTCTGGTTGAAGAAGCCACAAAGTCCCACCCAGGTTCAAGCGGAGGGAAATAGACCCCACAGTCTTTATGGGAAGTGGCAAGGTTCTGCAAAGTCATGCAGAACTGGAAATACTGTTGTGGCTATTTTTTTTTTATTATTTTAAATCAATTTATTGTTTTTTTAAAAAAAATTAATTTATTTATTTATTTGTTTTTTTATTTTTGGCTGTGTTGGGTCTTCGCTGCTGCACGCAGGCTCTCTGTAGTTGCAGCGAGTGGGGGCTACTCTTCGTTGCGGTGCCCAGGCTTCTCATTGCGGTGGCTTCTTTTGTTGCGAAGCACGGGCTCAGGGCACGCTTGTTTCAGTAGTTGTGGCTCGCGGGCTCTAGAGCACAGGCTCAGTAGTTGTGGCGCACGAGCGTAGTTGCTCTGCGGCATGTGGGATCTTCCCAGACCGGGGCTCGAACCCCTGTCCCCTGCATTGGCAGGCGGATTCTTAAACACTGCGCCACCAGGGAAGCCCTGTTGTGGCTATTTTTGGAAAATATAACCTATCACACCACATCAGTTGCTTTCCCTTCCCACCAAAGGGGTTAGGGAGCCAGCTCACCTAGGCGGTCCTCACCCTCCTATATGGCTGTGTTAGCATAATTGTTTATTGCTGTTGTTCTGTTTATCCTGTGTGGGAAGAAGGGACAATAAGAAAAGAGTAAAAATGAGCAAGAGTGGAAAGGGGAAGTTGGGTCAGTAAAAACCACAGGAGCCACTGAAAACCAGAGGCATAGTGGCCTGGCCCTGCACAAGCAACACTTCTTGGCTGGGCAGTGGGCTTGGGTTGGCGAGGAGGCACTCTGACTTGGGAGATGACTCTACCCTATGTCTGCCCAGCACCGTGATAGCAATCTATGAAAAGCTGAATTCAGTCTACAAAGGTTAGCTCAGGCTTATCATGTGCTAAAGTGTGAGTTAAATGAAAATCCAGCATCTACAAGTCAAGGACTCTCAGGACTATCCTGATTATTTCAATCATGGTCATCTTTCCGACTCAAATATGCAGTTCACAGGAAGCTGTGAAGTGGAAGTTTGGGCTTAGATATCAAATGTTTTTAATATTGTAGCATATATTAACATTTAACATGCTTTGTTTTGACTCTTTCTATAAAATAACTCTTCTTAGAGAAAGACAGAAACAAATTTATATTTCACTTTTGTGTTTTAGATTTTGCTAAGCATGTTGACTTTTTAGAAGCTATAAGTAGTGCCTTGAGGGCCCTTTTGCAAACGGCGGCCTCCAAGAACATTCCTCAGGTAAGGTTTTAAAATTTTTTTTATGAAACTAGCCAGGATTCTGTATTACGGAGGCAAAATTTATTGCTTAACTATTTTTAAGTATTTATTTCTATTGAAAGAGTAATGCATGATCCTTGTAAAGTGGAAACAAAAGTACTGAAAGTATAAAAGTAAAATCTTTTCCTTCTCCCCACCACCCCCATCAAAACATACACAGTTTTTTTAGTTGATATAATGTGTTTGGCATTTGTGTTGTAAGTATTTTCTCTGGAAATCATTTGTCTTTTTTTAAACATTTTATTACAGAAATTTACAGGCATGTACTCCAGGTCCTCCACAGTGATCTGTCTGCACCTCTGTGATAGGTGCCTTATCACTTTTATTTTTTACTTTTTATGAAGGAAATTTTCAAACATTTCTAAAAGCAGAGATAATAGTATTGTTACCTGAAAGCATTATCACCAAGTGTCAACAAGTTGCCAGCATCTTGTCATTCTTGTTTCTTTCACTTTCCCTATATTTTTGTTTTAGCTTCTTGGAATAATTAAAGCAAATCATTATTTCACCCATGAATGTTTTATTGTGTGCTTCATTATGTGTCTGTGACAGAAAATGAACTTTTAAGAAACTTAACCGCAATACCGTTATCCCAAACCCCCAAATCAACAGATGTTTTAAAATTATCATTTTATATGCAGTCTGAGTTCAGTTTCCCCTGATTGCTTTTAAAATGTTTTTTTTTTTTCAATTGGTTTGTTCAAATCAGCATCTAAGTAGGATCCATGTATTGTTCTTAGTTGATATTTTGGTCTCTTAAATACATATATTTTAACGGGGTTAGTGAGATTTAATTCACATACCATACAGTTCACCCATTTAAAGTATACAATTCAGTCGTTTCTAGTATACTGACAGATTCTTAAATCTCTGAATTTATAACATTTCCCCTGCCTGCCCGCCTTTCCCCATACTATTTATTAATCAGAGAAACTATCGGGTTTCCCTGGTGGCGCAGTGGTTGAGAATCCGCCTGCCAATGCAGGGGACACGGGTTCGAGCCCTGGTCCAGGAAGATCCCACATGCCGCGGAGCAAGTAAGCCCGCGCACCACAACTACTGAGCCTGCACTCTAGAGCCCGCGAGCCACAATTACTGAGCCCATGAGCCACAAACTACTGAGCCCGAATGCCCAGAGGCTGTGCTCTGCAACAAGAGAAGCCACCACAATGAGAAAACCGTGCACTGCAACGAAGAGTAGCCCCTGCTCACCGCAACCAGAGAAAAGACCGCGCACACCCAAAAATAAAGACCCAATGCAGCCAAAAATAAAACATAAATAAAGTAATTAAATTTTTTTAAAAACCCAGAAAACGCCATAATATTTAAAAAAAGAAGAAGATGCTGTCCTCTGTCCTAAAGAATTTTCCCCATTCTCAGATTTGGCTGCTTTAACAATGTTATTATTTAACAGGTCCCTCTGTCTCCCATATTTCCTATAAATTGGGAGCTAGGTCTAGAGCCTTAATTAGATTCAGGATCAGATAATTTTAGGCAAAAATAATTCACAGTGCTGTATGTATATTCTACTTTTATATCACAAATCACATATTGTTGTAAAATAGTGATGTTAAGATTAATCAATGGATTCACTTTGTAGCAACCAGTGATTTTTGTTGTATAGATCCACTATTTCATTAGGGTTTGCAAAATGGAGATATCCTAATTTTGTCATTCCTTTTAAAGCATTTATTAGCTGTGATTCTTCTATAAATAAAAACTTCCTATTTCATCAGTTAGTTGGTAACTTTGAAATAAATTTCATACCAAAAAAGATAGGGTATGATTCTCCCTCCCCCCCACCCCACCCTTTTTTCTAGAATAATGAGTTGGTGTCCTAGCAGTCTCTAAAAATAACCAGTTTTTTAAACCATCATTAAAAACTCATTATTAATTATTTACCCTACAGAATATAGTTAATAATTTCAAAATAATGGTATTATTACTAACAATAACACTACTGAATGCAGTTTAAGATTTCTTTGTGATTCTTCATGTCCTTAGGGAAAAAAATGCCTCTAGGACTATACAAATTACTGTGTTTTAAAGTTGCTTGAAAAGTTCTCTTTGTGGCTTGTTATAAAGTTAGCTTCAGTTGTTTCAGCTTTTATTAAAGCATTTTTTGTTTGCTTTAATTTTTATTTTTTAATTATATAAAATATTTACACAGTTTCACAGTTAAAACTGAAACAAAATATATTCAGAGAAAAATATGGTATATACATACTATGGAATAGTATTCAGCTTTAAAGAAGAATGAAATTCTGATACATGCTACTGCATGGATGAACCTTGAAGGCATTATGCTAAATGAAAGACACAAAAGGACAAGTATTGTGTGAATCCTTTTATGAAGGACCTAGAGTAGTCAAATTTGTGGGACAGAAAGTAGAACGGTGGTTACCAGGGGTTGGGGTAAGGGTGGGGTGTGTGGGGAGACACTGTTTAATGGGTGCAGGGTTGCAGTATGGAACAATGAGAAGTTCTGGGGATGGATGGTGGTGTTGCACCAGCCGGTTGCACAACAGTGTGAATGTACTGTACTTACTGCCACTGAACTGTACTTTTAAATATGGTTGAAATGGTAAGTTTTACTTATATTTTATCCCCAAAAAGAATATATATATGTATATATTTAGAGAGATCTAGCTTCTAAGTCCCTTTGCCCCTGTTCTTTCCTTTGTGCCATTGGTAATCAACCTTTTTGATTTTTTAATTTATCATTCTATTGTTCTTTTTTGGAAAACATAAGCAAAATATGTATGTATTTGTATTTCAGTCCTTTTGTTTTGTTTTGTTTTGTTTTTTGCGGTATGCGGGCCTCTCACTGTTGTGGGCTCTCCCGTGGCAGAGCACAGGCTCCGGACGCACAGGCTCAGCGGCCGTGGCTCACGGGCCCAGACGCTGGGCGGCATGTGGGATCCTCCCGGACCGGGGCATGAACCCGTGTCCCCTGCATCAGCAGGCGGACTCTTAACCACTGCGCCACCAGGGAAGCCCCATTCCTTTCCTTAAAAGTAGTGCTTCTGTACTTTGCTCTTCTCCCTTATTAATCACCGTAGACATGTTTCTCATTTCTTTTTTACAGCTTCATATCACTCCGTTGTGTACATATTCCATATTCAACATGTCTGCATCGATGGATATTTTAGTTGTTTCCAATCTTTTGCTATTACAAATAGAACTGCAGTGAATAGCCTTTTTACAGAAGTTCTGTTGTGTTTTTGCCATTGTGTCTTTGGGATCGATTCCTAGAATTGGGCTTGCCGGCTCAGAGAACAGATGGATTTGTAGCTTTGTTCTGGGTATTGCTGTAGTCCCCTCCTTAGAGTCTGAGCTGTTTCGAATCTCCACCAGCAGCGTTTGAGAGTGCCTGTTCTGCCAGAGCCTCACCAGAAGAATATGTTGTCAAAATGTTGGATTTTAAGTGGTCTGATGGGTGAGAAATTATATCTCAATTTTAATTTGCATTTCTCTTACTGTGAGGAGATCGGACATCTTTTCATGTGTTTTAAGGGCCTTTGCATTTCTTTTTCTGTAACTTTTCCCATCTTTTGCCAGTTTTGCTATGGGGTCCGTGGTCTTTTTCCTGTGTGTGTGTAAGGGCAAATCCTAGGGCTTTGCCCCCAGTCTACTGAAGCAGAAACTCTAGGGAGGGGCCCAGAGATGTCTGTGTTTTAACAAGTTCTCTAGGTGATTGTCATGCACTCTGAAGTTTGAGAACTACAGTTCTAAACCGTCCTCACTGCTTCCTTTCTAAAATCCTCCAGTTCTGAGTACCATGTCACTAGACCACACCACCCCACCTCTCTTGGTTACTGTCACCCACCATCCCCAGGGGCGCCCCTC
>NW_006786802.1:5489955-5497315 GCF_000442215.2 Lipotes vexillifer | reverse complement strand
TCCTGCTGTTGGGTTCTGTTACTTTTCACTGGTCCCGTCATGATTCTAGGTGATTTCAGAATCCACGTGGATGCTCTTCCCAGGAACCTGCTTCACAGTTCTTGGGCCTCCTTTCCTCTGGTGGCCTGTCTTCCTTCTGTCCTTAGTCATTGCATGGCCTCACCTCTAGAGGAGTGCTAACCCAGACTTGGCCCTGTTCCAGAGTTTAATGGGAAGTGTTTTACTGTTAAATATAGCACATGATGTTGGCCTCGAATATATACTCTTTAAATTTTTTCTCTTTGTATATTTGAGACTTTTTTTCAAGAACATAACTTCTAAAAAAAAAAACAGAAAGAACATAACTTCTGACCCTCAGTTTCTATGAAAGGGAAAGTGACATTCGCACTCTCTTGTGATACCTGTGTCCACCTGTGTGTTCAAATCAGCTTAAAATGAAAATTATCACTACTTGGTGGAAGCACTATATAATTTAATGGGTTTTACAGTCTTTAATAATTTACCATAACACACAAATCTCAGAGTCATTTCTTACCTTGTATAGATTTCAGCCCATTTTTATTAAAGCTGCATGATCCTATTTACATTTTTTATGATCAACGTTGAAAAGAAATGAGAATCTCTTTGGTCTGTGTACCTCTGAATGAAAGTCTTCAAATGAGACAAATAGAATCTGAAGGTCCTTTTATAGGCTTACAGCCGTGGGATAGAGTAAGTGGTGACAGTGACATGAGCAGGCCTCGTCCTAGTTCAGAGTTACCAACGTTATTAATGAGTGATTAGAATATGTAATAACTTCTCCACCAAGAGTTTGTGTCTCTTGTAGCATCGTGCCTCTTGTAGAAGAGACTCCTGCCAATCCCGTTTGCACATGCTGTTGGAATTGGCTGAGTTTAACATGCTAAATGCTCTCTCCTTCTCTTTCAACAGTGCATGACTCCCGACCAGCTGTTGACACTATGCAGAGCAGGCATCCATAGTAGTAATGTTGGGGTGAGGGTAAATATGGTTAGTATTTTAGGAATCACTGGCAGCGTCCTAGCCAAAGAAGATGGCACACTTGACACTCTTAAGGTAAAAACAATATGCTTCCAACCTAAATCATTAGAAATGGGAGAAGCGTGACTGTTGGTGTGGGATTTTAAAAACTTCTGTGGACTTCATGAGAAGAACTCATATCAAGAAGTTGCTTGCTGGGGACTTCTCTGGCGGTCCAGTGGTTAAGACTCCAAGCTTCCAATGCAGGGGGTATGGGTTTGCTCCCTGGTCAGGGAACTAAAATCCCGCCTACCGTGTGGCACAGCCAAAAACTAAAACTAAAAAAAAAAAAAAAATATTGCAAGAAAAAGAAAAGTTGCTTACTAAGGTATATTATTAAAACATACCCTTTGGCTTAATCTAACTCCATGAATCAGATAGGTACTTGAAGAGTTGTCGCATTTTGCCATTTAACTTTACTCCGGAGATGCTTTATCAAAAATAAGTTTGTCTTCAGTGGAAGGCCAGGGTTCAAAGTTGTTCAAGATGCCTCTGCCTTTGCTGTTGCGTTAAATGTGCACATGTTGTATTCTCCTACTGACGAAGGAACAGTCCAGACAGTTTCCTCAGCACACCAGGCTGTAGTGCATTCTGCACAAAGCCACCCAGTTCATCCTAAGACCTCTCATAAATTTTAAGCAGCAACTCTGGTAGTGCCAGCACACTAGGAACTCACTCAGCATGTTTGCTTCCAGCACTTTATCTCAACAAGTTGCTTAGGAACTGCACTGCCAGAGATACAGCCTAGTAACTAAAAGAACAGTAATAGTAAAATTACCCTTTGTTGTGCTAATCATAATTGCTGAAGTGTTGATTGCTGATAATGGATTATAAACTGATTATTATAAAGTATTTCTTAACTTGCTAAGAGCTAAACAATGTGACTGGTATTTTTTAGAAGCTTATTTTGAAATGGTGATGCATGCATATAGCAAAACATTTAGGAAAGTAGAAAAGAATCTGTAGTGCAAAGACACATCTCCACTCCTAAACATCCGGTCCCCCAGTTCCACTCTAGAGAGGCAGCCACTGTTACCCATCTCTTCTGTGTCATTCCAGGGATTTTGATTATATATAGACACCAAGTGAGAGAGCATGGCTGTGTGGCTCTGTACGTGTACACATATACTGATGAGCATGTGTAGGTATAATCACTTCCCACCCCTTTAGACTGTAAGGTCCAAGGTCCACTTTAGGGGAACAGCGAGTTTTTCTCAGGCATAACATAAGATTTCTAAAATATTTTTATTTAGTCACATTTTCAAGCATGAAGAAAAGTAGAAAGTACAGTAAATTTTTGTATAGCCATCAAGCGTATTTAAGAATTACTAGTTTTCTATCATATATACTTCAAGTAGTTGCTCTGCTGAGTGTGTTAAAGACATCCTGGTATTTTGCCCCTATGGGTTCAGTACGCATATCTTAAAAAGAGGGACACTCTCTTATATAACCACCATTATGCTGTACACAATTAACAGTTATTTCTTAATATGTCTAATACCTGGTCCATATTCAGAACTTTCCAGTTGTTCCAAAAATATCTATTTGTGGATGGTTTGTTTACACCAGGATCTAAGTAAAGTCTACATGTTGTGCTTGTTTTGGGGTCTTCTAAGCCTCTCTTCATCTAGAGCTGTGCTCCTTCTAGCACCACCTCCCAACACCTGTTTTTTCCTCAGCTCCTGGGTTGGTTGTGGCTCATAATGTTCGGCCTTCTGGATTTGTCTGATTGCTTCCTTGTGGTGTTACGTTTGTTCCTTTATCCTCTGAATCTCCGCAAGATGGAAGTTAGATCTAAAAGCTAGGTTAGGTTCAGATTAATCTTGTCAGTATAACTGCTTCATAGGTGATGCTGTATCTTTCATGTTTTATGATAAGATACTAAATTTAAATACTATCCTAGAGGTTATCTAGACCACTTACATTCAGATGAGAAGATTGAGGCCCAGCGTGGGTAACGGGACTGTGCCAGAGTCACCCCGTTATTTATGGTAGAGCTGGAGTTTGGACTCAGCATTTCTTAAATTTATTTTATTTTATTTTATTTTTGGCTGCGTTGGGGCTTCGTTGCTGTGCGCGGGCTTTTCTCTGGTTGCGGTGAGCGGGGACTACTCTTTGTTGCGGTGTGCAGGCTTCTCATTGCGGTGGCTTCTCTTGTTGCGGAGCACGGGGCTCTAGGTGCGTGGGCTTCAGTAGTTGTGGCTTGTGGGCTCTAGAGCACAGGCTCAGTAGCTCAGTAGCTGTGGCGCACGGGCTTAGTTGCTCCGCGGCATGTGGGATCTTCCCAGACCAGGGCTCGAACGTGTGTCCTCTGCATTGGCAGATGGACTCCCAACCACTGTGCCACCAGGGAAGCCCTGGACTCAGCATTTCCACTCTCCCACCCCTAATACCAGATGTGCACATCGCCCTTAAGACATAAAGTGTGAAGCAGAACAGCCAAAATAAAATAACTTTACTCTTAAACAATTCTTTGCAGGTTGGGAATGGTCTGTTCATTAGCTAGCTAATTGTGAAAAAAATGGGTAGATGTTAAAAATCATCACAGTGATGCAAAATGAGATTATGTGCTCTTTAATTTTTAAATTGTCTTAGAGTGTTTTTCATGTAATTTAAGAAGCAGGGGGCTTCCCTGGTGGCGCAGTGGTTAAGAATCCGCCTGCCAATGCAGGGGACATGGATTCAAGCCCTGGGCCGGGAAGATCCCACGTGCTGTGGAGCAACTAGGCCTGTGTGCCACAACTGCTGAGCCTGCGCTCTAGAGCCCGTGAGCTGCAACTACTGAGCCCGTGTGCCACAACTACTGAAGCTCACGCACCCAGACCCCGTGCTCTGCAACAACGAGAAGCCACTGCAATGAGAAGCCCGCGTACTGCAACGAAGAGTAGCCCCCGCTTGCCACAACTAGAGAAAGTCCTCGTGCAGCAACGAAGACCCAATGCAGCCAAAAATAAATAAATAAAAATAAAAATTTTTTTTTTAAATTAAAAAAAAAGCAGGGTTTTTTGTTACAGATAATATTTATATGCATTTTGACACCATGGGAAAAGCCTTTTTGATGGAGATAGAAGGGAAATTTTAATAACTTCCAATATCTGTCTTTCATATATCATTTATGGATCTTAATTCATTTTATTTAGGAATATAAACTCTAAGATTTTTAATTTATCTTGCTTATGTTATACTGGGTATTTTTATAAATATGTGTTGCCTTTGATCTTTTTAAAGTTTTAATTTTTCCCTAGCATTTATTTATTTATTTATTTACTTATGGGCCACACCGCATGGCTTGTGGGATCTTAGTTCCTCAACCAGGGATCAAACCCACGCCCCCTGCAGTGGAAGTACAGAGTCTTAACCACTGGACTGCCAGGAAAGTCCCTCCCTAGCATTTTTATGTAAAATTTTATGCGTGAATTGTTGTCACCTTTAGAGTTAGTACTTATTTCGAAAGCTGACTTAGGATGTTGGGTGATAACTGTGTTTTGTTGTCTCCAGACCATCGGGTGCTTTCTGCTTGAGGTTGCCACCAAAGATCCCTCCCTTGTAGTAGCAGGAGAGGCTTTGGATGCCCTCTTTGATGTTTTTGCAGATGGTAAAGAAGCTGAAAGGGCCTCAGTTCAAATTAAATTGTTATCTGCTCTGAAAGAATTCCAGCCAGTCTTCAAAATGAAGGTATGTAGCATTTTATTTAGAAATGCTGAAGTCTCAGCATTCTATGGGAGGAGGGTGTGTGTGGTTCCCTCCGTGCAATCTCAGTGATTCATATAGCACTTCATCCCCAGTTCTGTGTAAACGCTTGTTGGCTGAGTCAGGGCTCAGTCTCCCTTTCTGTTGAATCCCTGTGACGTGAGCCAAAATGGTGTCGACACGTTCCTCTTTCTGCAGCGGTTTAGAAATGTTAACAATGCTTATGTGTAAGCACTACAGTCTGGCCTGCAAAGCACTTTCATAGACACGTTAAATTTATTTTATATCATGTAATGCATTATAGGCTGATTTCATTGTTACGAATATCTCCCTTTGGTGCTCTGAAAAAAAGGCAAACAGACTCCAAGCTGGCCTGTAATGGAGAATGTAGCTACCTTCATTTGCCCTTTGATTGACTGATTGATTGATTGATTGATTCATCAGAAGCACCAAAGCTAACTTTGAGTCAAAAAAATAATGTTCAATAACTGTTTTAGTGGTTGGGGGAAGGCAACCAGAAATTTTAAAAACAGCGTTTGATCACATGTCCACGAATGTAAGTTTATCAGTTCTCCTCTTATCTAAATCTCTGTTTCATTTTGAGAAATAAAAATATTTGTATTTTTTGCTTTTACATTTTAAATTAAGCTTTTGCTTTTAAAGCTTTGTCAAGAGAATAGAGGCTTTAATGGAAAAGTAGCTTACTTTTGTTGCTTTCCAATACATGTTTCTTTTCTCTAACAAGCTTCTAAGGCAGAATTCAGTTCCTGTGGCCAGAACTCTGATAAGTTTTTAGGTGAATGTGATTGTATGTTTAGAAATTTAAACTTTTTGAATTTTTTTTTTAAGGCATAAAAAATAGTTTTCTTTTGCAGAAGAAAAAAATAGCAGCACATGCCATGCACATTCTGTGTCATAGTTACATCAGTATTAGTTTAGGAACATTAATAATTAGTTTGTTTTTAACATTTTCATGTTTTGGCATCCCACATTTAAAAATGTAGTGATAGTGGCTGACACTTATTGAGTTAAGCTTCACCAGTAGGTGACTTTAGTCTTGAGGGGGGAAAATTGATCAGTTTACTCTTAATTATGCTTTGTTTAAGCCTGTAGTTTTGTTCGTTTCTTTGTCTGGGTTTTGTTTTGTTTTGAGATGTAATTGACATACAGTGTCAGTTTTAGGTATACAACATAATGATTTGATTTATGTATCTATTGCAAAATGATTACCGCAATAAGTTTAGTTAACATTCATCACCACACATAGTTACACATTTTTTTCTTGTAATGAAAACTTATAAGACCTACTCTCTTAGTCACTTTCAGATATATAGTACAGTGTTGTTAACTGTCATCACCTTGCTATACATTACATCCCCAGGACTTATTTCTCTTATACAGTTGATCCTTGAATAACACGGGGCAGGTCCACTTAAATACACAGATTTTCTTCAGTGGTAAATACTACACTACTACATGATCCGCAGTTGGTTGAATCCGTGGCCAACAGTAAACTTATGCCCAGGTTTTTGACTGAGGGGTGGGGAGTTGACGCCCTAACCACTGCATTGTTCAGGGGTCAGCTGGAACTGAAGTGTGTACCTTTTGACCACCTTCACCCATTTTACCCACCCCGATCCCCACGGCCTAGTGTTTATTTTTTAAGCAGTGAGAAGTTTTATTCCCACCTGTTCCCTGTCTCATGGGTAACCAAATTGAATGGTATTTCTCTAAGCAAAGACAAATGCACCTTGGTATTTCCCCCTTTATTATCCAAAAGGTAGTATAATATATTCACATTCCTGCACTTTATGTGCTTTTACCTAACACTGTCTCCTAGAGACATTTCCATACCAGTACATGGAGGGTGTCCACATTGTTCTTAAAGATCACAGGCCCTTTAAACTTCTGAAAAAGCAGTTTGTATGGTAAGGAGAAAATATCCCCTTTCCCTGCAGCTGCAAGGAAAGCAGATGCAGTTGAGTCATCAGACTCTGTAGAAGCGAATGCCTAGAGAGCAGTGATGGAAACTGTGAACTAGGAAAGTAACCCCTAACCTCTGGAATGTCCATTGTTCTGATTGATTTTCCTACTTAATATGCATTGCAGTGATGGTGATATTTCATTGTTTTTCTTTTCTCAAAGCTATAAAGCCCTGATGAAATTTCTCTGTTAGCCAGAATGGCAGCATGTAGTTTTTTATATGAAGCTCCTTTGTGAATGAAGCCACAGTTGCATTAAAGGCTGTTTGGTATATATTTAGCCCCAAATTGCATCTAAGCACAATACAATGCATTTTACCAAAAAACTTCTTTAGAGCAGCTGTCCTCAAAAGTGTCCTGTATCCGCAGCGCCAGCATCACCTGGTAACTTGTTACAAATGCAAATTCTCAGGCCCAGCTCCAGACCTACTGAAAATCAGAAACTGTGTGGATAGGCCCACCAGTCTGTTTTTTAACAAGCCTTGCAGATGCTAAAATTTGAGAACCATGGCTCTGGATTAGAGGTGAGGTATAGTTCACATACCATACAACTCATTCTTTTAAAGTCTACAATTCAGTTGTTCTTGTAACTATCATTTAAAAGGTGCACAATCTTAATTTATCTTTTTTTTTTTTTTTTTTTTTTTTTT
>NW_006786802.1:5482855-5489890 GCF_000442215.2 Lipotes vexillifer | reverse complement strand
TTTTTTTTGCGGTACGCGGGCCTCTCACTGCTGTGGCCTCTCCCGTCGCGGAGCACAGGCTCCGGACGCACAGGCTCAGCGGCCATGGCCCACAGGCCCAGCCGCTCCGCGGCATGCGGGATCCTCCCGGACAGGGGCACGAACCCGTGTCCCCTGCATCGGCAGGCGGACTCTCAACCACTGTGCCACCAGGGAAGCCCTTAATTTATCTTCATTATGGCTAATGTACTGTGTTCCATCACCTTGGAAGTGAAAATGTTTCACCAAAATCTGACTGCCGTTTGTTCTAAAAATAAATACACCGCAAATTAAATGCTTTCTTATTTAAAGGAATTAGTCATATATACCAAATCACATATGATGTTTTTTGGGCAGATACGGAAAGAAGGGAGAGCTAAATACAGTCCAGATCAGCTGTGTGTTCTCGACAACGTGAAGATGAACTTGAGAAGGTTTGTCGCTTATCAAGAAACTGTTGAGAAAAAACTGACTACTTGAAAGAGACCAGTCCCTGCCTCAAAGCGTTCAACACTGAAGAATACTAGAGGGTTTCCTTTCAGTGTGTGTGTTCCTGAAAGTCATTTTTTAATGCCTGTACACTAATTTGAAGTTCATAAAAACTCCGGAACCTGTCAGAAACTCCTTAAAAGCTCTGGGATCTGTGTGGCATTTCTAGTGCTCTCAGAAACGTTTCCAGCATGTTTTAATCACTGGAAACACGAAGAGTGGAAACACGAGGAAATCTCAGGTGCTTCTTCAGGAGCAGTGAAGACACTTCCAAACAATCATGTTTTCCTTGAATTTTGCAAAAAAGAAAAATCCGAAGCATTGCTTGGATGCTCTTTTACGCCATTATCATTTTATATTAGCTGAATCTTTAACTGAAATATGAAGACGAGCTTTATAAATTTTGGGGGGGTATGAAGTATATCAATTATGCTTACCTTTTGTGAAGAGGGGAGTGAGTTGGAGTCATATACCACTATTTAGCAGACTGTACTACTAGCTAATGAGCTCATGAGGTCCTCGTCGTCCTCTGTACAAAAGGATCTGATCGGATACTGCTTTGGAACATCACTCCTTATTTAATTTGATATGGAATCAGAATTGGAAGAATATGTTTTTTAATAAATAGCTTTGTAATTGAAAGCTTTGTGTCTTGGAAAATCTTTTTTAAAATATCAGATAATCCTATTACTGCGTGTTTGCTTGCTAATGGATCTTGCTTTGAATATGTGTGTGCTATTAAAAACAAGACTTTACAGCAAGAATCTCCAGCATTACTGTCAATGTCCTTGAACTAGTACGGTGGCAGGTGGAGCAAAGGGAGGGAGCTTCAGTGCACATCATTGTCGGAGTGGGGCCCCTGGGCCAGGTCCGTTGTCTGTCCATTTGCCTGATCAGAGGAGTTGTTGGAGATTTGAAAATTTACCCACTGTGGATCTCAGTTGACCTGTTAAAAGGCCCAATACCCAGCACAGGACTTAACTTTAGTTAACGTCCATCACCTCACATACCTTTGTTTTCCTCGTGATAAGAACCTTTAGCATCGACTCTCTTAGCAGCTTTCAAATGTGCAATACGGTATTCTTAACTGTAGTCCCCGTGCTGTACATGACATGCCCAGTCACTTATAATTGGAAGTCTGTACCTTTTGACAACCTTCACCCATTTTGCTTGCCCCCCACCGCCCACCTCGGGCAACTAACAATCTATTCTCTCTATGAATTCAGTTGTTTGGTTTTGGGGTGGGTTTTTTGTTGTTGTTGTTTTTGTTTTTAGATTCCACATATAAGTGAGATCATACAGTATTTGTTTTTCTCTGATGTATTTCACTTAGCATAATGTCCTCAAGGTCTACCCACATTGTCACAAATGTCAGGATTTCCTTCTTTTTTATGGCTGAATACTATTCCATTGTGTATATACACTACATTTTCTTTACCCATACATCCACTGATGGGCGTTTAGGTTGTTTCTGTGTCTTGGCTACTGTGAATAATGCTGCAATGAACAAATGGTGCATATATCTTTTTTAAATAAATTTATTTATGTATGTATTTATTTATTTATGGCTACGTTGGGTCTTCGCTGATGCCTGGGGGCCTTTTCTCCAGTTGCGGCGAGCAGGGGCTACCTCTTAGTTGCGGTGCACAGGCTTCTCATTGCGGTGGCTTCTCTTGTTGCGGAGCACGGGCTGTAGGTTTGCGAGCTTCAGTAGTTGTGGTTTGCGGGCTCTAGATCGCAGGCTCAGTAGCTGTGGCGCACGGGCTTAGTTGCTCTGCGGCATGTGGGATCTTTCCCGACCAGGGCTCGAACCCGTGTCCCCTGCATTGGCAGGTGGATTCTTAACCACTGCGCCGCCAGGGAAGTCCTGCAGATATCTTTTTGAGACAGTGATTCCATTTCCTTCAGATCTATACCCAGAGGTGGAATTGCTGTATCATATGGTGGTTCTATTTTGAATTTTCTGAGGAGTCTCCCTACTGTGTTCATAGTGGCTACACAATTTACTTTCCCACCAATATTGCACAAGGGTTCCCTTTTCTTCACATCCTCACCAACACATATCTCTTGTCTTTTTGAAAATAGCCATTGTAGCAGGTGTGAAGTGATAGCTCAATGTGGTTTTGAGAGACAAATTCTTCCAATGAAGAAAAGTTTCAGAGTTCTCCCTGCTTCACATGTTTATAGCATATATTCATTTTCAAGGAGGATAAAATTTCCAATTTTGTAATCTTTCCCACACTTTGCAACCTATAAACATTATGCAAAATAACTAGCACAGGGCTTAGTACATAGTAGGCTCTCGATAAATATTTGTCGAACAAATAAATGTTAGTGATTTTCTGTCTTATTAAGCAAGCTTGTTGCAGTTTTTGAAGGCAGAATCACCCTATGGAACAGTAGAACGTGAGTATTGCATTGGAAATGTGCCATCCCCCCAATTTTTTAGGCTCTGAGGCATTAAGAGTCTGTACTGCTACCATTTAATTTTGCTACTCAGAACAACAATAAAGATAGGAAAAGATTAAATATACTCTACAGCTGTTTACATAATAGCTCAGCAAGCATATGAATATTATTCATGGCACAGTGAAATAGAAACTGTAGTTTTTTATGTAGGAAAAAAAAGTCTGCTTTAAAATACAGTTATTTGCAAATTATCCAGAATAGTCCATTAAGAATATACACTCTTAAGAGTTGAAGTATAAGCCCATGTGAGAGCCTTTTTTCTAGAAAATATTTTTAAGTGTCCAACCTGCCATGGCATGTTTATCCAAGGAAATAAAAATCGCTGCTTTACTTCTCTCTTTTTCTTTTTGCTTTTAAGATGGAAACTCATTTTAAAATAGAATTGGGGGCTTCCCTGGTGGCGCAGTGGTTGAGGGCCCGCCTGCCGATGCAGGGGACGTGGGTTCGTGCCCCAGTCCGGGAAGATCCCACATGCCGCGGAGCGGCTGGGCCCGTGAGCCATGGCGGCTGAGCCTGCGCGTCCGGAGCCTGTGCTCCGCGACGGGAGAGGCCACAGCAGTGAGAGGCCCGCATATCGCAAAAAAAAAAAAAAAAAATAGAATTGATTTTGAAATATTAGTTATTTAATTACATTTCTTTATCTGTAGTTTTATCTTTTGCCTTTATCTAGTCTTTCAAAGGAATACCTTTGAGTAATCAAGATAGGGAAAGTTCTTATCTCTTCAGCGTTCCTGTTCAGCCAGTTCTGTTGGCTTGCTTCCTGCCTTTTTGAAATTGCATGGACCAATACTTGATTGTACAGGCAGACCTCAGAGATATTGCCAATACTGGTCCAGACAACCGCGTCAAAGCAAATATTGTAAAAGTGAGTCACCAATTTTTTGATTTCCCAGTGCATAAGTGTGCAATAGCATTATGTTTAAAAAATAATGTACATACTTTTTTTTTTTCCTTTTTGACTGCGTTGGGTCTTCGTTGCTGCGCGCGGGCCTTCTCTAGTTGTGGCCAGCGGGGGCTACTCTCCATTGTGGTGCGTGGGCTTCTCATTGTGGTGGCTTCTCTTGTTGCGGAGCACAGGCTCTAGGTGCATGGGCTTCGGTAGTTGCAGCACGCGGGCTCAGTAGGTGCGGCACGTGGGCCCTAGAGCGCACGGGCTTCAGTAGTTGTGGCGCGTGGGCTCAGTAGTTGTGGCGCACGGGCTTAGTTGCTCTGCGGCATGTGGCATCTTCCAGGACCAGGGATCGAACCCAGGTCCCCTGCATTGGCAGGCAGATTCTTAACCACTGTGCCACCAGGGAAGTCCTATATACCTTAATTTTAAAATACTTTATTGTTTAAAAAATGCTACCCGTTATCTGAGCCTTCAGTGAGTTGTAATCTTTTTTGCTGGTGGAGGCTCTTGCCTGGATGTTGATGCTGCTGACTGACCCGGGTGGTGGTTGCTGAAGGCTGGATGCGCTGTGGCAATTTTTTAAATTTTTATTTATTTAGTTTTTTGCGGTACGCGGGTCTCTCGCTGTTGTGGCCTCTCCCGTTGCGGAGCACAGGCTTCGGACGCGCAGGCTCAGCGGCCATGGCTCATGGGCGCAGCCGCTCCGCGGCATGTGGGATCTTCCCGGACCGGGTCACAAACCTGTGTCCCCTGCATCGGCAGGCGGACTCTCAACCACTGCGCCACCAGGGAAGCCCTGTGGCAATTTTTTAAGTCACCAGTGAAGCATCTCTTGACGCCTCCTTTTGCAAACAAGTTCTTTGTAGCACGCAAAGCTTTTGATAGCATTTTATCCACTTCTTTCAAAATTAGAGTCAATCCTCTCAAACCCTACTGCTTCCTTATCAACTAAGTTTTTGCTCATCCATAAGAAGTAACTCCTCATCCATTAAAGTTTTATAATGAGATTGCAGCAGTTCAGTCACATCTTCAGACTCCGCTTATGATTCGAATTCTCATGCTGTTTCCACCACGTCGGCAGTAACTTCCTTCACTGAAATCCTGAAATCCTCAAAGTCATCCAGTAGAGTTGGAGTCAACTTCTTCCAGACTCCTGTTAATATTGATATTTTCACCTCTTCCCATGAATCATGAATATTTTTCATGGCCTCTAGAATGGTGAGTCCTTTCCACAAGGTTTTCAGTTTATTTTGCCCAGGTCCATCAGAGGAATTGCTGACTATGGCAGCTATAGCCTGACAAAATGTATTTCTTAAATAAGACTTGAAAATGGAAATTACTCCTTTATCCATGGGCTGCAGAGTGGATGCTGAGTTAGCAGGCATGAAAACAACATTAATCTCATTGTACATCTCCATCAGAGCTCTTGGGTGACCGGGTGCATTGTCAATGAGCATTAATATTTTGAAAGGCATCTTTTTTTTTCTGAGCAGTAGGTCTCAATAGTGAGTTTAAACTATTCAGTAAACTACGTTGTAAACAGATGTGCTGTCATCCAAGACTTTACTGTTTCATTTGTAGAGCACAGGTAGAGTATATTTAGCATAGTTCTTAAGGGCCCTAGGATTTTTGGAATTGTAAAGGAGTATTGCGTGCAACTTAAAAAGTCACCAGCTGCATTAGCCCCTGACAAGAGAGTCAGCCTGTCCTTTGAAGCTTTGAAGCCAGGCATTGACATAACCTCTCTAGCTATAAGTCCTAGACGGCATCTTCTCCCAGTATAAGGCTGTTCCATCTACATCGGAAATCCGTTGTTTAGTGTAGCCACCTTCACTAATGATCTGAGCTGGATCTTCTGGAAAACTTGCTGCAGATCCTACATCAGCACATGCTGTCACCTTGCACTTTTATGTTATGGAGTTAACTTCTTTCCTTAAACCTCCTGAACCAACCTCTGCTACCTTCAGACTTTCTTCTGCAGCTTCCTCACCTCTCTCAGCCTTCACAGAATTAAAGAGAGTTAGGGCCTTGCTCTGGAATAGGTTTTGGTTTAAGGGAATGTTGTGGGTGGTTTGATCTTCTATCCAGACCACTAAAACCATTTCAGCTATAAGGCTGTTTCACTTTCTTACCATTCCTGTGTTCACCGGAGTAGAACTTTTAATTTCCTTCAAGTACTTTTCCTTTGCATTCACAACTTGGCTAACCGTTTGGTGCAAGAGGCAGAGCTTTTGGCTGATCTAGGCTTTCACATGCCTTCCTCACTGAGGTTAATCGTTTCTAGCTTTTGATTTAAAGTGAGAGACATGCGACGCTTCCTTTCACTTGAACACTTACAGACCAGTTAGGGCTATTAATTGGCCTAATTTCAATATCTTTTTGTCTCAGGGAATAGGGAGGCCCAGCAGAGGGAGAGTAACGGAACAGCCCGTTGGTAGAGCAGTCAGAACACACACAAAATTTATTAAGTTCATCATCTTATCTAGGTGCAGTTTGTGGTGCCCCAAAACAATTACAATTGTAAACATCAAAGATCTTTGATCACAGATCACTGTAACAAATATAACAATAATGAAAATTTTGAAATATTGTGAGAATTACCAAAATGTGACACAAACACAGAGCAAGCAGATTTGTAAAAAACGCCGCTATCTGTGAATTGCAAGGTATGCCTAATTTAACTGATATATAGGACATGAGCAATTTTAACACTCTCTTCTCCATATCCAAAAACACTTTGTTTTCAGCAACAGTAAACTTGTATTATACTAGTTTAAAACATCCGCTTTTAGGAGCAGAACACTTCCTTCCTTTCCCTGCCATTTTATTTTTATAAAATATGGATTTACAGTATATGGTTAGTCCATATATTCTGTCCCCTTCAAAATAAAATCTGTCATCGTCTCTGTCTTGTTACTGCTTAGATTTATTTCTTTTTAAAAAATTTATTGACATGTAGTTGATTGACAATGTGTTAATTTCTGCGATACAACAAAGTAATTCGGTTATATATATATACATTCTTTTTCATATTCTTTTCCATTAGGGTTTATCAGAGGATATTGAATACAGTTCCCTGTGCTGTATAGTAGAACCTTGTTGTTTACTCATTCTATATATAATAGATTGCATCTGCTAATCCCAAACTCCCAGTCCTTCCCTCCCCT
>NW_006786802.1:5480300-5482845 GCF_000442215.2 Lipotes vexillifer | reverse complement strand
TGGCAACCACAAATCTGTTCTCTATGTCTGTGAGTCTGTTTCTGTTTCATAGATAAGTCCATTTGTGTCATATTTTAGATTCCACATGTAAGTGATATCATATGGTATTTGTCTTTCTCTTTCTGACGTACTTCACTGAGTATGATAATCTCTAGGTCCATCCATGTTGCTGCAAATGGCATTATTTCAGTCCTTTTTATGGCTGAGTAATATTCCATTGTATATATATGTACCACATTTTCTTTATCCATTCATCTTTCGATGGGCACTTAGGTTGTTTCATGTCTTGGCTACTGTGCTGCAATGGACATAAGGGTGTATGTATCTTTTTGAATTATAGTTTTTGAATTCTAGTTTTGTCTGGATATATACCCAGGAGTGGGATTTCTGGATCATACAGCAACTCTATTTTTAGTTTTTTGAGGAACCTCCATACTGTTTTCCATGGTGGCTGCACCAATTTACATTCCCATCAACAGTGAGAAAAGGAGGGTTCCCTTCTCTCCACACCCTCACCAGCATTTGTTATTTGTAGATATTTTAATGATGGCCATTCTGACCAGTGTGAGGTGGTACCTCACTGTATGCTTAGGTTTATTTCTAAGTGTTTATTTCTATTATAAGTGGACTGTGATACTGATAGATTGTCTGCTGCCAAAGTAATTCTTGGTCCTTTGGATGATTCTGCCCCAGGACTTGGACTGCTATGGAACCAACACCAAGTCAAGTGTTCGTGAGATATTTGTGGCAGGAGCAAGAGGCCTGTGGTCACAATGGCGTCCTCTTTGGGGCAGCAGTTTCTTACTAGGCCGTTCCTATGGCTGCACCAGGTCCCTTGTGCCCTGTGTCTGCATTTCCTGCCCATTTAGAGAAACTGATTCTCCCTCCCTCTCATCAGTTTTGTGAGCTACCCTAGAACTTTATAATAAACTTTATTTTTTGATAGCCATGCTCAGTTTCTGCTGCTTGCAACCTAAAAACCCTGGTTGATAGGTATCCTTCTAGAACTTTCTGGGCACATCCATCTAGACATACATGAATATATTTTTTCTACAATAGGCACATAATGTTCTGCATCTTGGCTTTTTTCTTTAACAGTAATTCAGGGATGTATTGTCATGTCAGAGTCGTGATTAGGTCTTAGGGTAAACCTTTCTTCTTGAACGTGAAAAATCACTTCATTTCCACTGGAGAGTCTGTTAGATCTTAGCTTGATAGGTTGGGGTGAATTTGCTTTTCTAGGCCTGTTCTTTTTTTTTTTAAATTGAAGTGTAGCTGATTTACAATGTTGTGTTAATTGCTGCTGTACAGCAAAGTGATTCGGTTATACATGTATATACATTCTTTTTCATATTTTTTTCCATTATGGTTTATCACAGGATACTGAATATAGTTCCCTGTGCTATACAGTAGGAGCTTGCTGTTTATCCATTCAGTATATAATGGTTTGCATCTCTAGGCCTGTTCTTGAGACAGCACTTTTAAACATTCTTTTGAATCTTCCAGTGGTTTGGAAAATTGAATCTCCTCATTTGTTGGAAGTAATCCCAAACTTTTATTAAAAATAAACCCATAGAAACTATAAGATGGGGACCAAAGATTTTTAGAAATCTAGTACGTATTTTACAGTAGTAATTCCTAACCTTTTCTGGGTCATTAATTATGCTGAGAATCTAATGAAAATCATAGACCCTTCAAATAAATGCACTGCATTAGTTATCTCCTGTGTAACAAATTACCCCAAATTTAATAGCTTAAAATAACAAACTTTATTATCTCACAATTTCTGTGGATCAGGAATTCAGGAGCAGCTTAGCTGGGTGGTTCTGCCTCAGGGTCTCACAAGGTTGCAGTAACGATGTCAGTCCAGGGCAGCAGTCAGCTGAAGGCTTGACTGGGCTGGAGGGTTTCTTCCAAGGTGGCCCATTCTCTTGGTTATTGGCAGGAAGCCTCAGTCCTCATGACACAGCAACTGGCTTTCGCCAGAGTCAATATTCCAAGAGAGAGAGGAGAAAGCTGAGATGCCTTTTATAACCTATTTTCTTTTCTTTTTTGTTTTTAAACATCTTTATTGGAGTATAATTGCTTTACAATGGTGTGTTAGTTTCTGCTTTATAACAAAGTGAATCAGCTATACATATACATACATCCCCATATCTCTTCCCTCTTGCGTCTCCTTCCCTCCCACCCTCCCTATCCCGCCCCTCTAGGTGGTCACAAAGCACCGAGCTGATTATAAGCTATTTTCAAGAGTATGAAAAAGAATATGTATATGTATAACTGAATTGCTTTGCTGTACAGCAGAAATTAACACATTGTCGATCAGCTATACTTCAATAAAATTTAAAAATTAAATAAATATAACCTATTTTCAGAAGTAACACACCATCACTCCAGCCATGTTCTTTTTGTTGTAAGTGAACCAATAAGCCCAACGCACGCTCAGGAGGAGGAGAATTAAGTTCCACATCTTGAAGGAAGGGATAGCAAAGAATTGGTGGACATATTTTTTTTTTTTTTTTTTTTTTTTTTTTTTTTTTTGGGT
>NW_006786802.1:5455364-5480186 GCF_000442215.2 Lipotes vexillifer | reverse complement strand
CCGGGGCGCGAACCCGCGTCCCCTGCATCGGCAGGCGGACTCTCAACCACTGCACCACCAGGGAAGCCCGGTGGACATATTTTTAAACATACATACCTTTATTCTGCATCAGAGTTCAGATTGTTTATGGATTTTTTCAGTTCACTCATGGACATCAGGCTGAGATTTGTGATTTTATACTGAGTGGGTTACTCTTCTAACTTTAAGTCAAAAAGTATTCTCTGCACTACATGCAATTGTCTATTGAATTAATTTTTTTAAATTTTATTGAAGCATAGTTGATTTACAATGTTGTGTTCATTTCCACTGTACAGCAAAGTGATTCAGTTATACCTATACACACATTCTTTTTCATATTCTTTTCCATTATGGTTTATCACAGGGTATTGAATATAGTTCCCTGTGCTATACAATAGGACCTTGTTGTTTATCCATCTTATACATAATAGTTTGCATCTGCTAATCCCAAACTCCCAATCCTTCCTTCCCTCATCCCCCCTCCCCACCTCCCCCGCCCCTGCAACCACAGGTCTGTTCTCTATGTCTGTGCGTCTATTTCTGTTTCATAGATAAGTTCATTTGTGTCATATTTTAGATTCCACATAGAAGTGCTATCATATGGCATTTGTCTTTCTCTTTCTGACTTACTTCACTTAGTGTGATGATCTCTAAGTCCATCCATGTTGCTGCAAATAGCATTATTACATTCTTTTTTATGCTGAGTAGTATTCTGTTGTATATGTATACCACATCTTCTTTATCCATTCATCTGTCGATAGACATTTAGGTTGTTTCCATGTCTTGACTGTTGTAAATAGTGCTGTTATGAACGTAGGGGTGCATGTATCTTTTTGAATTATAGTTTTGTCTGGATATATGCCCAGGAGTGGGATTGCTGAATCATATGGTAACTCTATTTTTAGCTTTTTAAGGAAACTTCATACTGTTTTCTGTAGTGGCTACACCAATTTACATTCCCACCAACAGCATAGGAGGTTTCCCTTTTCTCCGCGTCCTCTCCAGCATTTGTTATTTGGAGACATTTTTAAAAATTTTATTTCTTTGGCTGTGCCTTGCGACATGTGGGATCTTAGTTCCCCGACCAGGGATCGAACCCGTGTCCCCTGCATTGGAAGGCGAATTCTTAACCACTGGACCACCAGGAAGGTCCCCCATGTAGACTTTTTAATGATGGCCATTCTGACTAGTGTGAGGTGGTATCTCATTGTGGTTTGCATTTCTCTGATGATGAGCTAGATGTAATTGTCTATTAACAGATTTCTTTATTCATTCAACATTTAGTGTTTTATTAAACAAATACTGCCCCCATTGTTATCTTTTCTCCACATTGGAGTGAGAGTAGTCTTTTTGAAACATGAAATAACTTACATTGCTTCCTTGCTTTTTGCTCTAATTCTTCAATATTTCCCATCACCCATAAGATAAAGTTTAAAATCCTTGCTATCCCCTGCAAGTAGTGTGATTACATGTCCAGGTTTGCCTGAGAGTCCAGCATAATTATTAACACCACTCTATTTGACTATCAGAAGTGCTCTGGATTAGGATTAAAGGAAACTAATGAGACAGTGTAAGATCCAGGATTGGGTCTGGGACCAGGATACAAGCAGCTCTAATGGACATAACTGAGACAACTGACCAAGTTGAATTTGTAATGTGGACTAGATAGTAGTATTTTATCACTGTTAAATGTCCTGATTTGATTACTGTGTTTATGAAAGGGAATGTCCTTGTTCTTAGGAAATACACATTGACACATTTAGGAGTAAAGGAGCAGGATGTCTCTGACCTACTCTCAAATGATTCAGAACAAAAATTCATCTATATATAAATGTAGAAAGAAATAAAGCAAATGGGGCAAAATGTAAAGAACTAGTGAATTGGGTAAAGGGTACATGGGACTTCTCTGAACTATTCTTGTACTTTTTGTTAAGTTTGAAATTATATCAAATTTAAAACTTAGAAAAATAATGTTTTTAAATTAGGGGAAAAAAAGTTCTCCAGTTTAGACATTAAATTAAATGGTCATCCTAACCATAACCCCCTGCTTGACCCCTGGTTCCTCCTGCTATCTGCCTTGCTAAGTTTCAGCCATTCTGTCCTTTATTCAGTTGTTTGAATGCACCATGCTCCTCCGTGTCACATGTGTACGCAAACCCACCATCCGGCTTCTTTTCCCACTTAATTTAGGGAACTCCTATTCATCCCTCAAAACTCAGGTCAGATAGCAATTTCGCAGGGAAACTTTCTCTAATCCTCCAGACAAGGTCAGGAGTTAGTGTTCTAGCCACTCATAGCATCTTGTACTATATACGCTTCCTTTGTAGCACTTCATTCTTCATCAGAATGCTAGCACTTGCCTGTGTGCCAAGCACGCAGGTTCTGAAGACACCAAGGTAAGGGAAATGTCTTTATAGAGCTTATGGACTCACAGGAGACAGACATAGTCAATGTAAAATTACAAACGTGAGAATTGCTGCAAACAGAGAGTACAGGCTGTTATGAGGCCATAAGAGAGACTTGCTCTAGTCAGCGAGGTCAGTGGAGGCTTACCTGGATACACAGGAGAAACCCGAGAGGTAAGAGAAAAACCAGAAGAGTGCAAAGACAGGGGCACTAGGGAATGCTTTCAGGAGGAAGGGGCCGAGATCGTGGAATGTGATTCAGGTCCAGGAAGAGGAGAGATGAAAAACGGCCACCAGTTTAGTGACTCGGATGTCACAGGTGTCAGTAGCAAGGGCTCTTTCCATGGAGTGATCAGGTCAGACGTCAGCCTGGAGGGAGTTGGTGGAATGTGAGAGGGGAGGAAATGAAGCTGGTGCGGAGACCAGTCTTCGGAGAGGTTTGTGAAGGGAAAAAGGAGACAAGGCAGTAGCTGAAGAAAGGAGTCACATGTGTTCATTTACTATAAATGAATGAATTGGTGATGTATTGGATATGGACGATAGAGCAAAAGAAAATCCCAGGATCATCCTGGCTTCCAGCTTATGGAACTAATTGAATAGTGGTCTATTTGTCTATTGGAGATGGGAAGCAAGACTCAGGTTAGGAGGAAAGTACCTGTAGTTTGAGTTGAGGAAGCATTTACCTAGGAAAATTTTTTTTTTAATTAATTTATTTTTGGCTGCGTTGGGTCTTCGTTGCTGCGCGAGAGCTTTCTCTAGTTGCGGCGAGCGGGGGCTACTCTTCGTTGCGGCACGTGGGCTTCTCATTGCAGTGGCTTCTCTTGTTGCAGAGCACGGGCTCTAGGCACATGGGCTTCAGCAGTTGTGGCACGAGGGCTCAGCAGTTGTGGCTCGTGGGCTCTAGAGCGCAGGCTCAGTAGTTGTGGCACACGGGCTCAGTTGAGCTACGGCATGTGGGATCTTCCTGGACCAGGGCTTGAACCCGTGTCCCCTGCATTGGCAGGCAGATTCTTAACCACTGAGCCAGCAGGGAAGTCCCTACCTAGGAAATCTTAATTTACCTTTTAAAGAAGTTGCTTTTTTCCTCCCCAAACCTCAAAACCTGTTTACTGCTTCTGTTGGTAACAAACATTGAGAGTTTCAAAGACTTATGCACACTCTTTTCATCTTATCCTGTCTTTGAGTTAAAAGTTCACCTTAGTCTTACTGTCTAACCAAAAAAATGTTATTTCTTCATATAGTGGAAGATTCTCAAACTTTGCCTTATTAGAGAAATTTATATCTGTAATTGAAACTATTTTGGTCCCCTTATTTTAATGAACAGAATTAACTTGAGTCATTTTTTTCTAGGCAGAGTGAGAAATTACAAACAAGTGATTTCCAGTTTTGCTTAAATATATATATTTTTTTCTTTTCTTTTTTTTTTTTTTTTTTTTTTGGCCTCTCACTGTTGTGGCCTCTCCCGTTGCGGAGCACAGGCTCCGGACGCGCAGGCTCAGCAGCCATGGCTCACGGGCCCAGCCGCTCTGCGGCACGTGGGATCTTCCCGGACCGGGGCACGAACCCGTGTCCCCTGCATCGGCAGGCAGACTCTCAACCACTGCGCCACCAGGGAGAACCTTAAATATATTTTTATCCTCCCTAATCTCATATAGGAGTCCTAATTATGACAACACAGTTACCCTAAACTTTTAACATTTTCAGGAATGTATGCCTGTCCATGAAAAGAAAACAAATTCTTTTTGAATAAAGAAGTTATAGTCTTCAATTGCTTTCATTTAGTATGAATGAAACCAGGAAAAATGCTTTCCTACTCTCATTTGTAGGAACCAATCTCCTGAGTTTATTTCACATAAAGATAATTAAAGTTATTCAAGTAAAATGGGAAGAAATGAAGTTTTTTTTTAGACTGAATGCTATTGAATTAAAGGAATAATGGATTTGTTTTTAGGGCCATGAGATTTTAAATTACAGATAGTGGAATAGGTACAGAACATGGAGCTGAAATGATTTCACAAAGGTGTTAGAAATAGTCGCCTCCTTTTCCTTTTTTATTTCAAAGATTAGTGTAAAAAGATTAGTCAGAAAAGAAGTTTAAAATCATGGCCATTTTTTTTTCCTTTTTAATTTTTGGCTGCGTTGGGTCTTCATTGCTGTGTGCGGGCTTTCTCTAGTTGTGGTGAGCACGGCCTACTCTTCGTTGCAGTGCGCAGGCTTCACATTGCGGTGGCTTCTCTTTGTTGCAGAGCACGGGCTCTAGAGTGCAGGCTCAGTAGTTGTGGTGCACGGGCTTAGTTGCTCCGCGACATGTGGGATTTTCCTGGACCAGGCTCAAACCTGCGTCCCCTGCATTGGCAGGTGGATTCTTAACAACTGCACCACCAGGGAAGTCCCATGGCCATTTTTAAAACATTACACACTCAAAGGAAATAACTCCGTATCGTGCAATTATTTTCATTAAAATTTACACATGAATTTAATGTGTTTCACAATTTGATAAAAGTAAAACTGATAAGCCACCAAAAAATTTTTAAACCATATGAAAGATAAAGAAGTTTTCACCTTTGGTCTTTCACCTTAAAGTATAAAGTATAATAAGTTCTGAAAAATTCAGAAGATGACATTTCCCATTGCTCTACTGAAAGAAGTTACATTTCCTTTCAATTATTTATTTATTTTAATTAAAAAAATTTTTTTATTTTTATTTTTTGGCCATGCCGCGCGGCTTGCAGGATCTTAGTTCTCTGAACAGGGATTGAACCTGGGCCACAGCAGTGAGAACGCCGAGTTCTAACCACTAGACTGCCAGGGAATTTCCTCAATTTTGAAAAATTATGTTCAAGAGGCATTACATGTGTATGACAAGCAATTAAACAATGCCAGAAAAGTCCTTGAAAAATTTTTCTATTTCCCAGTTCCTCTCCCCAGAAAACATACCCCTTCCGGTTTTACATGCATCCTTCTAGAAATGCTCTTTGCATGATAAAGCTCATACATGTGTTCTGCCCCAGTTTTTTTGTTTGTTTTGTTTTGTTTTGTTTTGTTTTTGCGGTACGCGGGCCTCTCACTGTTGTGGCCTCTCCCGTTGCGGAGCACAGGCTCTGGACGCGCAGGCTCAGCGGCCATGGCTCACGGGCCCAGCCGCTCCGCGGCATGTGGGATCTTCCCGGACCGGGGCACGAACCCGCGTCCCCTGCATCTGCAGGCGGACTCTCAACCACTGCGCCACCAGGGAAGCCCCCTGCCCCTGTTTTGTATAAAAATCTTAGTGTACTCTTCATACTATTCAGTATCTTCATGTTGTTAGTATCTTCAAGATATTTCCATATCAACTTTTATAGAACTGCCCCCCACCCCCATCCCTTTTTTTTAGCAGCTCCATAGAATACCATTAAAAGGCTGGAAGCATGATTTAATTAATCTCCCCTTAGAGAGGGAGGCAGCATTGCATCCAGGTCAAGAGATTAGACTCTGGAGCCAGATAGCCTGGGTTTGAATCCCGATTCTACCACTTCCTCACTGTGTTAAGTTGGACAGATGACTTAACTTGCATGCCTCAGTTTTCTCATCTGAAAAAGGGAATAATGACATTAGACCCTTAATAGGTTTGTTGTTGAGGGTTAAGTGAGTTAATATTTGTAAAACACAGAACAGTGCCTAACACGTATTAAAAGCTATACAAATGTTTCTTACCTAGATAGGCACCTAGACTGTTTCCAGTCTTTTGCTGCTACAGACAATGCTGAAGTGCATATTCTAGTACTTATGTGAATATCTATGCACAAGATCCTAGGACTTGAATTACTAAAGGAAAAGAAGTATATATATATATATATATATATATATATATACACACATATATACACATATACATATATATAAACACACATATGTATATATAATGTATTATATATATTATATATAACATATATTATGATGTCCCTTCCCACACCCCTCATCTAAAATAACACACCCTTGGGAATTCCCTGGTGGTTCAGTGGTTAGGACTCGGTGCTTTCACTGCTGGGGCCCTGGTTCAGTCCCTAGTTGGGGAACTAAGATCCTGCAAGCCACACAGCACAGCCAAAAAAATAAATAAAATAAAATAAAATAGCACACCCTATGCACACTATACACCCTTACTCTGTTGTATATTTCTTCTTTAGTACTTATCACCATTTGATATATACTTTTATTTAGAACATTATATTTTTAATTCCATAAATTGGCCCAGATTTCTTCTCTTTACATTTGGAAAGAATAGCAACCAGAAACTGGAGAAACCTCTTGTGTTCTAGGTTTTTGCATTGCTTTAAAGAGGGCTTTAGAAAGAACAGGGATCTGGAAGCCACGTGTTACCTAGTGCTCACCTTGCCCTTTCCTGCTAGCGCTGGAAGGCGAGGAAGTCGCTGTACCTGCCTTCCGGGGGCTTGCAGCGTCCCTGCAGAGAATGAGAGGCCTGTGAGTCTCTGCAATTTGTAATGACATGGGCAGCCAAATAAATTCTGGAAGAAACAGGGGAAAAGAGGCAATTAATCCTGCTTAGAAGTTTTAGGAAGACAGATGTGTCAGATGCTATCCTACAGATCTGCCCTCATCCTTGCCCCTTTGGCGCACACCTGCCTAATTTCCTGCTGCCAGCCCCTACGTTTCCTTGCCTGAGGACTTTCTTTGGCCCCCAGGTGTTTCTTTGCCCCAGCATGACAAGGAATGGATGAAACCTCCCCCTTCCCATTCCTTCCATCAAGGACTGGCAGGCAGAGGTGTAATAACTACCCAGCACACTTGTCCCCTGGATGGGGTGTGGCTCTGAGGTGCCCGCATGCTCCAGCAGGATTAAGTCTTAGTTACTCACACTGGTAACTAAGACTAAAACAAACCCTTCATCGCTGCCTCCCTTCCCCATCTGGCTTTCTTTCTTCCCACTGGGGTCTCCTGGGATCACCTCCCACATAAACTGTTTGCACTTGAAACCTTGGCTCAGTGCCTGCTTCTCGGAGAACCCAAAGCAACACAAGACATATTTAAGTTGTGTTTTAGGGGGCAAAACTATGTGTGTGTAAAATTCGTAAGTTCATAAATTTACATTCTGGGTGTGCAAGAGTTTTGTGCGTTAGCCATATCCATGGAGTGGCTCTAGTCAACGTGCAGGGTGATCATCTTAGATTTCCTGCCTTAGGATAGAAGATAATCCTCATTTCCATTTATCAAACTAATTGCCTTCTGCAGATATCAAAAATTGCTTACGCCAGCCCACATCACTAGTTAACAGAAATGGATTTGATGATTGATTAAATTATATTTCGATCTACTTAGGATCAGAATAATATAACTATTTGAAAAAAATGTGTTAAAAAATACTAGTGGGAAAATATGATGGCACTCCCCATGTTTGTCATGTCATTGCCAATTACATGGGAAACAAATTCAAGAGGGGAATCTTTCATCCTGAAACTCATAACTGCTTGTGGATTCTGAGGTCCGAACAACTAACTTCAAAGCAGATTTTTGAGATCTAACCTATGAGTGTGTGGATGGAAATACTTGCTGAACTACACATGAAATTGCACTTGGAAAGCCAATTGATAAGTTCTTGTCTAACAGGAATGAGATGAAATGAGATACTGGAAAATCGGAGCAATACACCTAGTTTGAAAAACAGTGTTTTAATCCAGGAGAGATGACAGGTATAAAAAATATAAGAACTTGCTTATCTTAACTGTGCCTCATTTCTGCATCTGTGAAGGGGGATCACCTTGATGATTACTTGCATAGGTCTGGGGATTAATTTAGCAAAACAAAAAGTCGTTATTAAAAGACATGCATTTTAAGATATAGAACTGCATAGACTCCTATGAAGATCTTCCTTACAGCAGTGTTTATGATAGCAAAAGATTGCAAACTACCTAATGCCCATCTGTAGAGGTGTGGCTAAATTCCGTATGGAGTTAAAAAAGGAGGAAAGTAGGGGCTTCCCTGGTGGCGCAGTGGTTGAGAGTCTGCCTGCCGATGCAGGGGATACGGGTTTGTGCCCCGGTCCGGGAAGATCCCACGTGCCGCGGAACGGCTGGGCCCATGAGCCATGGCCGCTGAGCCTGCGCGTCCGGAGCCTGTGCTCCGCAGCGGGAGAGGCCGCAGCAGTGAGAGGCCCGCATACTGTAAAAAAAAAAAAAAAAAAAAAAAAAAAAAAAAAAAAACAGGAGGAAAGTAGATCTACATGTATTAACACTGAGAGATCTCTAAGGTTGCTAAGTGAAAAGAAAGTTACATTACAAAATACACATCTATATTTTTAAGACAAATGATATGTTTTTATAAAGATACATATGTATGTGTCTAAGAGTATGAGTGTGTGTGTATTGAATTTTAAAATTTTTTATTGTTTGTCTCCCCTACTAGACAGTACGTTCTATCAAATCAAGGGCTATGTTTTATACGTTATGTTCACTGCTATATGTACCTTCAGTGTCCTTAGCAGGAGCTCAGTAGTTATTTTTATTCACGTGCATATGTGTGTGTATGTTCCTCTTCTTTCTTTTGTGGCAAAATATACATAAATATATATTTTAAATATGACGTAAATTTACCATTTTCATCCCTTTTAAGTGTACAGTTCAGTGACATTAAGGACACTCACACTGTTGTGCAACCATCACCACCATGCATCTGCAGAATGTTTTTCATTTTCCTCAACCAGAACTCTGTACCATTAAACATTAACTCCCCTCACCCCACAGCCCCTGACAACCATCATTCTACTTTCTGTCTCTATGAATCTGACTACTCTAGGGACCTCCATATAAGTGGAACCATATGATATCTGTTGTTTTGTGACTAACTTATTTCACTTAATATTATGTATTGAAGGATCATCCATGTCTGAGCATGCAACACATGTTTTTAAATCCATTTATCTGTTGATGGACACTTGGGTTGCTTTCACCTCTTGGCTATTGTGAATAATGCTACGATAAACATGAGTGTATATATATCGGCTCAAGTCTCTGATTTGAATTTTTTTTTTAATATTTATTTATTTATTCGGCTGCACCGGGTCTTAGTTGTAGCACACAGAATCTTCGTTGCTGCGTGCGGGCTCTTTTGGGTATACACCCAGAAGTGGAATTGCTGTGTGGTGTGGTAGTTCTGTTTTTAATTTTTTGAGGAACCACCATGATGTTTTCCCCAGCAGCTGCACAATTTTACATGCCCCCCAATAGTGTGAGGTTGCGATTTCTCCGCATCTTTTTTTTTTTTTTTTTTTTTAGTATTTATTTATTTATATTGGCTGCTCCGGGTCTTAGTTGCGGCTTGCAGGCTCTTCGCTGCAGCATATTTTTTTTTTTTTTTTTTTTTTTGCGGTACGCGGGCCTCTCACTGTTGTGGCGTCTCCTGTTGCGGAGCGCAGGCTCCGGACACGCAGGCTCCGGACCCACAGGCTCAGCGGCCATGGCTCACGGGCCCAGCCGCTCCGCGGCATGTGGGATCTTCCCAGACCGGGGCACGAACCCGTATCCCCTGCATCGGCAGGCGGACTCTCAACCACTGCGCCACCAGGGAAGCCCTTCTCCACGTCTTTGACAACACTTGCTACTTTTTATGTTTTGATAATAGCCCTCCTAATGGGAGTGAAGTAGGCAATAGTTATTTTTTTGAATAAACAAAAAAACAAACAATATTTCTAAAATTAGAATAATGACTGTTTATTGCATGGCATCTTGTCTAAGGATATTAATATTACAGAAGAATACTTGTATCCTTCTGAGATGCACTGTTTCAGTTCAATTCAACAGCAAGAGCATTAGACTTTCCATTTTATACAGGATGTCTAATAGACCCTAAGACAAAATATAATGCTAAACCCAAATTACTGCTTTAACTACGATAAATAATATCCGTTGTCCAAGAGAGACCAGACTAAAAGATCTTTCAAGATCCTGTTATATACATTCTCATTTATGGCATGTAACTAAATATTTAAACACAATGAAAAGTAATATTCATCCTCAGAAAGTTAAAACATAGAATTACCATATGACCCAGCAATTCCACAACCAGGTATGTACCCAAAAGAACTGAAAAGAGGTATTCAAATAAAAACATGGAAACAAATGTTCATAGCAGCACTGTTCACAATAGCTAAAAGTTGGAAACAATACAAATGCCCACTGCGAACGAACAGAAAAACTTCCTATAGGACATTCATACAATGAAATATTGTTCAGCCATAAAAAGGAATGATAACATGCTACAGTATGGATGCACCTTGAAAACACTATCCTAAGTGAAAGAATCCAGGCAGAAAGGCCACACTATTATGATTCTGTTTATAAGAAATATACAAAGAAGGTAAATCCATAGAAATGCAAAGCAGATTAGTGGTTGCTAGGGGCTGGGTGGAGAAGGGAGAGTGATTGCTCATTTGGGGTGATGAAAATGTTTGGAACCAGAGAGAAGTGATGGTTGCATAACATTGTGAATGCACTAAGTGCCGTTGAATTGTGCGCTTTTGGATGATTAAAATGGTGAATGTTTTTCTACGTGAATTTTTTACCTTAAAAAAAAAGTAACATGCCTTCACCTAGCAGTGAGGGTGGGCAAAGCATAAACAGTATGGAAGGGTATAAGGAACAAATTCTTCCTCCTCATGCTCCAAGTCCACTCTTCGGTGGTAATGACTGCCAATAGTTTCTTGTAAATCCTTCCAGAAAATATTGGTGCTTAATTTTTTTTTTCTTTTCACAGAAATTGGATCATATTCTATACACTGCTCTGCACCGTGCCTTTTCCACTTAATGATATAGTTTAGTGAGTTCTCCATGTCACCGAGTGTTTAGCGCTAGCTCATTCATTTTAACAGTTGCATAGCAGTTTTTTATTGACTGGATGTACCTTAATTCGTTTGACTAGCCCTCTCCTGATGGATGATTAGGTTATTTACAGTTTTTGGCTACAGCAGACAGTACAGTTTTTTTTTTTTTAATTAATTAATTTAATTTATTTATTTTTGGCTGCATTGGGTCCTTGTTGCTGTGCTTGGGCTTTCTCTACTTTCGGCGAGCGGGGGCTACTATTCGTCGTGTTGCATAGGCTTCTGATTGTGGTGGCTTCTCGTGTTGCAGATCACGGGCTCTAGGCATGTGGGCTTCAGTGGTTGTGGCACGTGGGCTCAGTAGTTGTGGCACACGGGCTTAGTTGCTCCATGGCATGTGGGATCTTCCCAGACCAGAGCTCGAACCCATGTCCCCTGCAATGGCAGGCAGATTCTTAACCACTGCGCCACCAGGGAAGCCTGACAATACAGTTTTAAATATTGTTATTTAAAGATCTTTGTGCACAATGCAAACACATATGTCGGATAAATCTCCAAAACTGGATTTGCTGGGTGTTATGGACTATACTGTGACCCTAACTCCTTCCCCCTGCCAAATTCACATCTTGAAATCCTAACCCCCAATGTGTATTTGGAGAGAGGGTCTTTAGGGAGGTAATTAAGGTTAAATGAAGTCATCAGTGTGGGGCCCTGATCCAACAGAACTTGTGTTCTTTTCAGGAGAGGAAGAGAGTCCAGAGATGGCTTTCTTCCTCTGTGTGCACATTTAGACACAGGGAAAAAATGTCACCTACGAGCTAAAAAGAGAGTTCTCACCAGAATCCAACCCCATCAGCACCTTGATCTTGGACTTCCAGCCTCCAGAACTGAGAGAAAATAAATTTTTGTTGTTTCAGCCAGCCACCCAGTCTGTGATATTCTGTTATGGCAGCCCGAGTAGACTAAAACACTGGGACAAAGGACATACACATTTTAAATTTGATAGATGGACCAAAATAATCCTCTGAAGTTTTGCTCCACTTGACCCTTCCACACACAGTAAACAAGGCTTGTTTCCCCTGTATCCTCACCAGCACTGGGTATAATCACACTGTTTAATCTTTGTCAATCTGAGAGACACAAAAAATGTATGTATGTAACTTAATGTATGCTTGAAATTGAGATTTTTTTCCAAATGAGTGTGTGACTTTTAGAGCGAATCCTTTATCCTCCCTCTCCATCCCTGGAAGCCCATTATGTGGTATTATGTGAAAGCCCGTCCAACTCCACAGAGACGTTTCAAGTAATTTTCTTATTCACTTTCCATTTCCTCTTGCTTCTTTAATAATTCATGAGTTGAAATGGCTATAAAAGAAATAAAGGTAAGAGAACATTATTGGGAGGGTCTCTCATATTTGGTAGTAAGATATTTAATTCACTGTGATTTGGAAAAATGAGCTATAGGTCATATAATATTATAGATGAACGTAAGTTTCCACTAGAGTCAAATTTTCTCAACTGCCTGATTGCCATGTGAAATGTATTTGAATAGTTTTAGAACAGAAGTTGTTATTGCATGTGTCCACAGACTGATAGAAGTAGGAATGAGGGAGACGTGCAATTTTTTTTCTTTGAGATATGTTGAGCTAGCTTCTTACTCATCATTCTTCTTTCTTCTTGGGAGTACAAGGATGTGTCACCAGGACACTCTGCTCCAGGGACTCCCAGGTGCCCCATTTGAATTATACATCCCCTATGCCTGTCCTCCAGGTGCTCGCATTCCAGCCAAATGAAAAAGGTTGGGCTACAATGACATATATTGATTAGAAAACACACCCACACACCCATGGACCACTGGATTATGAATGATGCACCTGACTTATGCCTCTTTGTACCCCAGTGTTAAATGTTGATGGAACGAGTAAATGTATGTATGTATGAATGAATGGCAAAAATACCAGTTAGTTAAGTATCCAAATGTTTCTTGGGAAGGATGTTACTTTGGCCAAGAGGCTGAGCACAGCTTTTGATCTTCATAGCATTCAAAGTCATGAACTTGTAGCCACTTTGGCAAATTTCGTGGCTTGAACAGATGGAACAATCAAGCCAACCTATGAAAAACTGAAATATTTTACACATGTATACCCTCACACGAAATGAATTACGATTTGAGAAGCTGGATAGCGATGATATCTTATTACTCACTGTTTTTTAGCCATTAATTCACAGATGTTGATTAATCATTGACCACTCATGATTGTGTGTTTTCTGATTCAGTTCTAGAACTTTGGACAAGGTCAGTAACCTTGTGTTGCTGTGGTCATAGTACCTTGCTAATTACTGAGAGTGAATAATTATGGCAAATATTTTCTAGAGCACTAAGAAATGGCTCTCAGTATATCTTAAATTTGTTATATAGACTAGTTTTAGAACAGATCGGGGCTACAAATTTGAAACTATTCCACTGGCATGATGTCTACGGGGGCAGGTGTGTGTGTTTGTTTTTTGTTTGTTTGTTTGTTTTGGTAAGTGGTAACCTTGGCAATTTCTATTTGTGGCACATGGTGTGTGGCCTCTCAGAGCTCTATGCTATACTCTCTGACTCAGTTTTCCTTGCTATGCAATGAGTCCATTTGTCCTCAGCCTGCAAATTTCAGTTGGCTTTTTTTCCCTTCTGCCAAACCAATATGGAAATTGCCCCCCTCCCATTATTTTGGCCACATTTTTCAAAGTTTATCAGACCAGCCCCAAACTCCAGCATAACTCTATAACTTAAATTATTCAAAATTTTCTTGAATGAGATGCCTTTTAGACTGGATACATGATAACAATAAGGGAAAAACCTGGCACATTTTGTCTCGCATTTTACTGCAGAAAAGGCCCTGGTGGCTTAGCTTACACATGTCTGGAAACAAAATTTGCCTTTCTGCTTCTTTGTGAGGCAGTCAAAGCATGATGTGCAAGCCTAAAATATATTTAGTTCTGTCTGTAGCAATTCTTTTTAAAAAATATTTATTAATTTATTTGGCTGTGACGGGTCTTAGTTGCGGCATATTGCCACATGTGGGATCTTCATTGCAGCATGCAGGATCTTTGGTTGCGGCATGTGGGATCTTTGATTGCAGCATGCAGGATCTTTAATTGCAGCATGCGATCTCTTAGTTGTGGCATGTGGGATCTTAGTTCCCTGGCCAGGGATCGAACCCTGCCCCCCTGCATTGGGAGCATGGAGTCTTAGCCACTGGACCACCAGGCAAGTCCCTGTAGCAATTCTTTTGTTGAAGATGCTTTTGCCACGAAACATCCTGGAGGGGGATTGGGTAGAAGAATAATAGACTAGGGTGTTGCTTGGGTGCGGCAGGCAGGGCACTGCCTAAAGGAGTAAGTGCTGAAGAAGTGATTTTACTTTAGAAAACATTCAAACCTGAAGTCACGGGGGCTATTTTGTTCTGTCGAGTATGTGTTTAAGTAATACATTTATAGCATAAAACTATTTTTCAAACAGTTCAAAAGGGTATAAAATGAAATGAAAGTCTCCCTCCTTCATGGATTTCTAATACTTTTGTTTTCCTCCCCAGACTTTTGTCAGTTTCTTGTAGACCCCTCTAGAGAAATTCTACATTTATGCAGGTACACACATACACACACAAGTGATAGCATATTATAACACTATTGTCCACTTTGTTTTCTCTGTTTTGTTTTTTCATAATAATATAGTAATTCAACAGACATTTATTGGGCACCTAATATATGCTGGATCCTGTTCTAAGTACTCAGGATAGAACAATGAAGAAAAAAAACTATGTTGGTTTTCTATTGCTGAATAACAAATTACCACAAATTTAGTAGCTAAGAACAACAGACATTTATTATCTCTCAGTTTCAGTGCATCAAGAGTCTGGGCACTACTTAGTTGAGTTTTCTGCTTCAGGCTCTGGCCAGGCTGCAATCAACATGTCTGCAAGGCTGTGTTCTCATCTGAAGGCTCAGTTGGATTCTTCATCTGCTTCCAAGCTCACTCCAGTTGTTGGTAGAATCATTTCCTTGTGGTACCTGGACTGAGAGCTTCAGGTTTTCAACTGGCTATTGGTCAGAGGTGCTAAGCTCCCAGTTGCCACCCTCAAACAGTTCACAAATGGCAGCTTGCTTCTTCATCGCCAGCAGGAGAGTGAGAGTGGATCCACTAGCAAGACAAAGTCTTATATTATGTAACATAATCATGGGAATGACAGCCCATCACTTTGTCACATTCTGTTGGTTAGAAACAAGTCACATGGGGCTTCCCTGGTTGTCCAGTGCGTAAGAAGCCGTGCTCCCAATGCAGGGGGCCCGGGTTCGAGCCCTGGTTGGGGAACTAGATCCCACACGCATGCCGCAACTACGAGTTCGCATGCTGCAACTAACACTCCGTGTGCCGCAACTAAGAAGCCTGCATACTGCAACTAAGAGTCAGCATGCCACAACTAAAGATCCCATATGCCTCAAATAAAAAATATGCCACAACAAAGATCCTGCATGTTGCAACTAAGACCTGGCGCAGCCTAAATAAAAAAAATATATATATGTGTGTGTGTGTGTGTGTGTGTGTGTGTGTGTGTGTGTAAAAGAAACAAGTCACAGGTCCCACCTGCATGGAAGAGGAAGGAATTAAACACCAGTAAGTGGGGATCGTGGGTGGGGGCATGCGTCTTAGAGTCCGTCGCCTCATGAACCAAGCCCCTGCGGTCATGGAGCTTACATTATAGTAGGGGAAGACAGACAACAAAGGAATAGACAGATAAAGGTTGCAAATAAATGCTAAAGCAGAACAATACATCTGGCTAAATGGAACAGAAGTGAAGGGTGCAGTCAGGGCAGGCCTCGCGGGCAGCAACATGCGAGCAGAGACCTGAAGGAAGTGAGGAAGCTGCACAGAGAGCTAAGAGAAATGGGCTCCAGCCTAAGACAGCAAGTGCACAGGCCCTACCTTGTGGGCTTGCTGGAGAGTTCTGTAAGTCGGCAGACTGGTGTTGCTGCAAGCCATCGCTCAGGTGGAAGGACACAAGGCCAGAGAGGAGATAGGGTCAGATGGGATAGGACCTTGTGGGTGTAAGGATCTCTGAGCAAGATGCAGAGCTATTGGAAAATTGGGGGCAGAGGAGAAACGTTGTTTGGCTTACCTTTGCAAAAGATCACATGGTTCCTGGGGTGAGGACAGACTGAAGGGAGGCTCAGTGGAAGCAGGGAGACCAGTTTGTAAGCTGTTTTAATCATCTCGGCAGGAAACAATGACGGTTTGGATCAAAGTGGCGCTTGTGTGTTTCCTGGAAAGTAGACGGATCTAGTGTGAGGTGGAGCCTGCAGCCCTGAGGGTGGAATTGATGGGCCGTGGGAAGGAAAGAGAAAGGTTAAGGGTGATGGCAAGGATTTGGGCCTGAGCCACTTGAAGAATGGTGTCACCATTTACTGAGATGCAGAAGACAGTGGGAGGAATGGGTTTGGACAGAAAAAAATCTAGAGTTTGATTTTATTATACACTTGAAGGTGAAGGATATAGTCAACTTCATTTTTTTTTTTTTTTTGCGGTACGCGACCTCTCACCGCTGCGGCCTCTCCCGCTGCAGAGCACAGGCTCCGGACACGCAGGCCCAGCGGCCATGGCTCACGGGCCCAGCAGCTCCGTGGCATGTGGGATCTTCCCAGACCGGGGTACAAACCCGTGTCCCCTGCATCGGCAGGCGGACTCTCAACCACTGCGCCACCAGGGAAGCCCTCAACTTCATATTTTTAAAAGTTCACTCTGGTTGCTGTGACATGTTGGATTGAGAAGTTAAAGTGTGGAAGCTCTGAGACAACAATTGGAATGGTATTGTGGCAGCCCAGGCTAGGAGTTGTTGGTGGCCCGGGCTCAGCAGAATAGGGTGGGAGGAGACGGAAGTGAATGGACTTTCAGTGTGTCCTGGAGGTAAAATAGGGCAGGTCTGGAGGTTGTCTGAAGGTAGTAGGAATGGTTTTGTTGCAGGGAAGACCACACTTATCTGATGGGCATAAAGCAGAAGGTGACTATCAAAGTAGAACAACAGCAAGAGTAAAACTGGATTCTCCACAGGGGCTTTGGAAACTTCTTTCATGAACAAGTGTCTTAGTCCAGGCTGCTATAACAGAATGCCACAGAAAACCACAAGGTGGCTTATAAGCAACAGAAATTTATTTCCTGCAGTTCTGGAGACTGAAAGCCTAAGGTTGGGGTTCCAGCATGGTCAGGTTCTGGTGAGGACCCTCTTCCAGGTTGCAGACTGCCAATTTCTCCTTGTATCTTCATATGGTGGAGAACAGAGGGAGGAAGCTAGTTCTCTCATGACTCTTTAAGGGCACCAATCCCATTCGTGAGGGCTCCACCCTCATGACCTCATCTATTCCTAATTGTATACTCAACTCCCCCCCACCCCCCAACCCCAGACTCCTATACCATCACATCAGGGAGTAGGGTCTGGGAGAACATAAACATTCAATCCATAATATTCTTCCCCTGGATCCCCCACATTCATGTCCTTCTCACACACAAAATACATCTGCTCAAAAGTCTTAAACTCATTCCAGCATCAACTCTAAAGTCTAAAGTCCAAAGTCTCATCTACATATTATCCAAATCAGGTATGGATGAGACTTGAGGTATGATTCATCCTGAGGTTGATTCCTTTCTAGCTGTGAACTTGTGAAACCAAACCAATTATGTGTTTCTAAAATACAATGATGGGACAAGCATAGGACAGACATTCCCATTTTAAAAGGGAGAAACAGGGAAGAAGGCAGGGGTGATGGGTTCCAAGCAAGTCCAAAACCCAGCAAGCCAAACTCCATGAGGTCTTAAAGCTCTAGGATAACCCTCTTTGGTTCCATGCTCTCCCCTCCAGGCCCACTGGGGCAGAAATCCCACCTTTCTGACCCACTGGGGCAGTGGCCCCACCTCCACTGGGGTGGAGGTGCTGCCTCCAGAGCCCTACTAGGCAAGAGTCGGCCCCCAGGACTCTGCTAGGAAGCCCCATCCCCACAGCTCTGGGCAGCCCTGCCCATCCAGCTCTGGGCAGAGGCTGTCTAGCCTGGTAGAAGCAAGGCAATGGTCTTATTTTCTGAAACCAAGGAGGCAGCCCTGATGATCTCTGAATCGCCTTTGGGGTCACTCTTCTCTCATCTTGAAGAATAGCACATGATCTCACCAAATAGCTCTACGGTCTCATCCTGTAAAATCCACAAAGTTGGACAGCCTTCCTTCATTCCTTCCTATTTCCTTCTCCTTCAGTTTAAATTGGCAGTTTTCCTCCTGGGGTGTCAGCCATATCCTTACTCATTTCCTGATGCCCCAAATGGTCACTTGGCCATATCCTTAGTGTTCTCATTTTCTGCAATATGGATAGGCTGAGAATTTGCCAGATCATTAAGTTCTACTTCCCTTTTGCTTAACAGTCTGTCTTTAAGTCATTTCTCTCTTCTTGAATTTTACTATAAGCAGCCAGGAAGAGCCAAGCCACACCTTCGACACTTTATTTTAGCAATCGCTTCAGTTAAATACCCAATTTCATTGCTTTCAAGTTCTACCTTCCACAAAACACTGGAACACAAACACAATTCAGCCAGGTTCTTTACCACTTTATAACAAGGATTGCCTTCCCACCAGTTTCCAATAACATGTTCCAGTAACACCTCATTTCCATCTGAGACCTCACCAAAATGGCATTTACCATTCATATTTCTACCAACATACTGTACATGACTACTTAGGTATCCCCAAAGAAAACTGAGACTTTCTCTACAGATCTCTTTTCTTTGACCTCTCATCAGAATGACCTTTAAAGGGGGAATTCCCTGGAAGTCCAGTGGTTAGGACACTGTGCTCTCATTGCCAAGGGCCTGGGTTCAATCCCTGGTCAGGGAACTAAGATCCTGCAAGCCATGCGGCCAAAAACAATAAAAAAAATAAAAATAAAAAATTACCTTTAAAGGGCTGTTCATGGCAGTATAAACTTTTCTACCATGCGCCTCCAAACTTCCCCAGTCTCTACCCATTTCCCAGATCCACAAATAGATCCCAGCTTCCACATTTTTAGGTATTTGTTAGAGCAGCACCTCCACTTCCTAGCACCAATGACCTATATTAGTCAGGGTTCTCCAGGGAAACAACCGGGAGGATATATATATTATCTATTATTTGGATTTGTTATATATGTAATATATATCCATATATAGAGATTTATATGGAGATTTATTATGAGGAATTGGCTTATGCTGTTGTGAAGGCTGAGAAGTCTCATGATCTGCTGTCTGCAAGCTGGAGACCCAGGAAAACCAGTGGTGTAATTCAGTCCAAGTCTGAATGCCTGAGAACCAGGGATGCTAATGATATAAATCCCAGTCCAAGCTGGAAAAGATGAGATGAGATGAGATGTCTCAGCTGAATCAGCAAGGTGTGAAAAACGGGATGAATTCCTCCTTCCTCTGCCTTTTGTCCTATTCAGGCCCTGAACCCACAGGACTCCAAAACTGGACTGTGGTGACGGCTGCACAACTCTGTAAATTTAGTAAAAGTTATTAAATTGTACACTTAAAATGAGTGAATTTTATGGTATAGACATTATAGTATAAAGACTAAACACACAAACGTGTGTAAACACACACACATGCATACACACACAGATACTCTCACTCCAAAGATCCCAGAACGCACACAATTTGAGCAATATTTTTTCTAAAAGTTAGGAATGGGAGAAATTTCTATTGTACAGAACAAGATACAGGCTTCCACATTGCATGTTATTTTGAAGTCTCATTGAAATGTAATTCCCTACTTGGAATCCTCTTTGTACTCACAAAGGAGGAAACAAACATGGTACAATGGTGGATATTCTGTGTAAAAAAGGGAAAGTTGTAAATGGTACCTAAGCCCAAGATTATTAATACCTGGGCGAATACTTCATTTGCTAAACACAGAAGATACTAATAACTATAACTATGTGACTATTATTCATGGTTTTGTGAACTCTGGAGTAATATAATCACACACTGTCTAAGATTTAATTATAATGACAATTATTAATAACACCATGTAGTAGTATGTATGTGCAATTCCCCTTCTGTTTTATTCAAGTTAATAAATCAGCAAAATTGTACTTAAATTTGCCTGATTCTTGGGCAACTTGCTTTTCATTTATCTACTCAATTTTTACTCTGCAGAATCTTGGTGTTTCTGTAAATCTTGCAAGTTGAGACCATCAGCTCAGTATTTTCCCCCTAAGAACAAGAATGCTGAGAATGAATAGAACGTTATATTATGCAGGTTAATGTCTGGTGGGTTTTTTAAAAATTAATTAATTTATTTGGTTACACAGGGTCTTAGTTGCAGCAGGTGGGCTCCTTAGTTGTGGCATGTGAACTCTTAGTTGTGGCATGCATGTGGGATCTAGTTCCCTGGCTGAGGATCAAACCTGGGGCCCCTGCATTGGCAGCGTGGAGTCCCAACCACTGCACCACTGGGGAAGTCCCCAATGTCTGGGTTTTTGATAGCTGTGTTTTTTGGCTCATCAGTTTAATGAAGGTGGTTTTAAAGAATGTAATGTTCTAAATAGCAAAATGAAAAGGTTGAGTAATTAAAATTTATTATTGAAATTAGTGTAGGCTTTCTCTTTGGTCACAGTAGTAGATTACTTTGAGACAAAACATTGAGATTTCTTGTGGAAAATGAATATATTTCTGTGTATTTAAAATTCCCTATTGTTTTAGACTGGATGGTTTTTGAGGAAACTTCCAGAAGAGATACTTTATGATTCTATACACATTCAACACTCATTTACATTGCCTTATCATCCTGCACACAAAGTAAATTCCTGCCTCAGGGCCTTTGCACTTGCTGATTTGCACTTGCTATTCCCTCTGTCTGATGTGTCATTCCCTAGATGGTCATGGTCCACTCCCTCACTTAAGTCCCTGATCAAATATCACTTCCTCAGAGCAGCCTTCCCTGATTAGCCCATCTAAAAATAGCACACCGTCACTATCCTTTTAGCTTGCTTTCTTTCTCTTCACAGCACTTAGCCACTGTCTGACCTTATATGCTTGGCAGGGACATCGTCAGTATTGTTCATTGCTATATCCCCAGACTTTGGCACATAATAATTGCTCAAGACATGTTTGTTGAATTAACTGAATGAATTTTAATTTGACTTTAAATATTTACCTTTTTTTGCCTCCCTAATCAGACAGTAAATTCATGGAAGGCAGCCAAAGGCCCTGGTTGCTTATTTATCTTCTCTAAAACAGTTAGCTCAGCTCTGCAAGGATGCTAAACATTCAACCAAGATTTACTGAATGAATGCCTTGAAACATGGACATGTGACACGGCTAACCAGTCAGCGTTACCTGCAGGTGAACAAGAACAGTGATGTCTTGCCTTACAGCCCACACTTTACAAACTACTTTTATGTGTATTAACTCATATGATCATTTTGGTAATACTTTAGTAGTTCTGAAGGTTTGCCTGAAGAAACAAGCATTCAAAAATAACAAATGTTAATTTCCGACGTGTACTATTGCTAATTCTGAATACTTTTTTTTTTCTTTTTTTTGGTTTAAATATCATTTAATGTGTTCTTGGACATCTGAAAAACTATTTTAAAAGACTAAGATTTAAAATAAATAAGGAAATAAGTAAAAATAAGAAAGACTGTCTTGAAACATATATATGCATGGAGAGATTTTTCAGAGTGTTTATCAAAGTCTTCATGGTAGTTATTTCTACATGGGGGGAATCTTAGTAATGTTTACTTTTTTTTGGCTTTGCATTTTTCTCACTTGAATGTTTAAAACAAATTTGAAGTCATGAAAAGAAACTTTTTTCTATACAATGCTTTATTTTTAATTTGCCAGTGTGAATAGCATAAAAATATCACTACGCATTTTCCTGGCTATGTAATTCTCAGGACATAGCAAATTTCATTCTGAGAAAACTTTTAATACTGATTTATAGTAAAGCAACAACAAACAAATAGAACGAACCAAAATTCTTTAGGGTTTTCGGTGTGTTTTCCATATTTATGCCCATGTTATTCTCCGAGCAAGAAAAAAGGTAGAGCAATCCTTCGTAATTTGTTAATTTTTCATCTTTGCCAAAAAAACCTTTCCAGGAAACTGAGCTCCCAAAATAGGCCAAAATCGGGTGTTAGGGGCTCATTCTAGACTTTGGACCAAACTTAGAGGGCACACATGAAACGTACTAACTTATTTTCCGTTTTTCTCTTGATGATTTAAAACACTTAAAATCCCTGTCTTTTCCCCACAGGAATTGGGAAGATATGCAAATAACCACTTTGTGGAAAATCTCTGCTGATGCCAACAATATGGTCCTCAAATTAGGCTTAAAAGGTTTTGGATTTTCTTTCATTCTGAACTAAGAAGGGTTTTTCATGGTTGCTGGTGCACCTTAGGGCAAGTGAAGTTTCTTTACACACTGAACACCTTGTCTGTCTCCCTGCCGGTGCGTCTGCGCGTGTTTCTGTGTGCAAGTCTGCATAAAGTCGGTTTGGGGTGTGTGACGGTGGTTTTGAGCCCATGGTTTACGCACTCTATGAAGAAGCGCGTCCAGCCCTGTAGCTGGGCACAGGTTTCTCCAGTCTCGGGGTCGTGTGGGGGGACCCTCCGCCAAGGCCTGCGGCTCCCAACCCCAGCCAGGGCGCGGCAGAGCGGGCGCAGGGAATAGTGGGATGGCCCGGCAGCCTGCGTCCAGCCAGGGTCCGGGACACATGCTCGGGTGGCGAGGGGGCGCATTTTCTCCCCTCTGGAACACTGCTTAGAGCGGAGATCTCGGGAGGGGTCGGAGAAGCCCAGGGGGTCCCGGCGCTGCAGACTGGGGGAGGGGACAGTGGGCGGGGCGGCACCTCCCACAATCCATTCCCTGCGGAGGGGGCGGCGACCTCCGTCCGGCCCCACCCAGCCTCAGGGACCGGGAAACTGGGACCGGAGGCGGCACGCGCGTCAGGGGCGCCTGGACGCCCAGGTACGTGCTACCCTCTCCCTAGCCGGCGCCGGGACGGTTGGGCCGGGCGGTTTCAGCCCCAGACACACCTTCCCGCGGCCTCTGTGACGCACCGCGCGGCCTCTGGGGCTGGACCGGCGGCGCGGCGCGCGCTGTGGGGGCGGGGCGGGGGCGGGGCGTGAGGGGCGGACCCGGCAGAGGCCCCGCCCCGGGGCCGGAGGAGCAAGGACGCTACGGAGCAGGCGCGTCCCGCCGCCGTCGCTGCCGCTGCCGCCACCGACGATCGCCCTTCTCTAGAGCCGCCGCTGCAGCCGCCATTTGCACGGGGACCCCGGTGACAGGGGCTCGGCAGAGGGGCGGAGGGAGGGGGGGGAGGGCCCGCGGAGCCCCCGAGGGCGGGAGCGACGCCGCCGGCGCCGGCCGGGCTCACAGCGCGACCGCGCCGCCCGCGGCGGGCCGGGAGCAGCAGCAGCAGCAGCAGCAGCAACAGCAGCAGCAGCAGCAGCAACAGAAACAGCAGCAGCAGCAGCCGCCGAGGCCGGGCGTGCGCCTGAGGCGCGGCGGCGGCGGCGGCGGCGGCCCTGCGGGCAGCCAGGAGGGGCGGGGGCAGCGGCCGCCGCCGTTTGATGGATCCGAGGATCGCCTGGTTCCAGCCAGAGCAGCTCGGACCGTCCAACAGTCTGTGGATGCAGATCTGGGAGACGACCCAGGGACTGAGGAACCTCTACTTCAACCACCACTGTCACAGCAGCGGCGGCGCGAGCGGCGGCGGCGGCGGCAGCAGCACGGCCACCGGCGGGAGCGGCAGCAGCACCGGCAGCCCGGGCGGCGCGGCCCCGGCCCCGGCCGGCATGTACCGTTCCGGGGAGCGCCTGCTGGGCGGCCACGCGCTGCCGACAGAGCAGCGGGACTTCCTGCCCCTGGAGACAACCAACAACAACAACCACCACCACCAGCCCGCGGCCTGGGCCCGCCGGGCTGCCGCGGGCCCCTCGGCGTCCCCGTCCCCTTTGGCGTCCTCGTCCCCGCACTCCTCGGCCGCCGTCCCCGCTGCGGAACCCGCCGACCCAGCTTCGGGCAGCAGCAACAAGAGGAAGCGCGACAATAAGGCCAGCACCTACGGACTCAACTACAGCCTGCTGCAGCCCAGCGGAGGGCGGGCCGCGGGGGGTGGCCGGGCCGACGGCAGCGGGGGCTTGTACAGCGGGACCCCGTGGAAGCGGAGGAACTACAACCAGGGAGTCGTGGGGTGAGTGGTGGCCCTGCGGCCTGGCGGCCTGGCCCTTGCACACGCGCAGCCGGGCACACGCCCACAGAAGGGGGATTGGGGGGGAGCCTGGGTGAGGCCACCCCCCTCTGCCTGCCTTCGTTACTGGTCCTCAGGGGGCTGATGGCCATCGCTCCATCCCTCCGCCATCCATACCTTCTGCCAACCTTGGTTAGCGGTCCACAGCTTTCCCCCCTCCCCCTCAGCTCCACGCCTTTTCTGGACATCCCCTCAGCTATCCACACCCTCTCCTCACCTCCCTTAGTCATCCACATCCTCCTTTTTAACCCTCCACATCTTCCCTGGACCCCCCCCCCCC
>NW_006786802.1:5452574-5455354 GCF_000442215.2 Lipotes vexillifer | reverse complement strand
CTCTTTCCTCCCATCCCCCCTAGTCAAAGACACCTTCCCTCTATTCCCTCTCCAGCCCTCTAGCCCTCCCCACCCTGCTCCCCATCATCACACCCCAAAATGAAGTCGCCTAGCACAGGCAAATCATTCATTCCCTGAGAACGTTCCTGTGTTAGTGCCTTTTGACGGTACAGGACTTGGAGGTGCTTTTCTTGCCAAGAATAGAAACATCCAGAAAGCTCCTCCCCCTCCCCCAATCCCAAACAGGAATCCGTGTCAGCCCTGAAAGGCTTTGCCTGCTATTGACCCTTGGCCCATCTCTTTATTTTTTATTTTTAAAACTTTCCTATATTAGCGATGCCTTGCTCTGTGGGGAGTGAGGAATGGGGTGACAGTTAAGTTTAGGCTGATGGAGATGGTGAGCTCTTCTTCTCAGGTGGATAGAACTTTCTAGGAGTTCATGGTCCTTGGCCCCAGTTTCTCCCTGTAAAGTTGTCATCCTGGCAGAGACAGCCAGTGCTTTTCATTCTAGGGGGTAACTTTATGCTAATGAATGAATGTTGCACCACTAATGACTTTCTGTTTAAAGTTCAGCTGTTACAAAATGGAATCTTACCTGACCCCTAGTGAATTATGTACATAAACAGGGACTGTTTCCAGCTAGATTTCCCTTCTGGAAGAGCCCCTGTGCTGGAATAGATTATAGAGTCTTTTTTAAAAATTTTTGTAAAATAAAGCTTTTGGGCCGTGTGTGTGTGTGTGTGTGTGTGTGTGTGTGTGTGTGTGTGTTTAGCTTGAGTATGGAGAATGAGCTTTAAAATTGCTTTTCATTTTTCAGATCCTGTTTTACATTGTGGGCTACAGTAGGCAAATGAAATCACCATTAGTAGTCCCTTGTGAAACCTTTTCTTAGATTCATCCATTCAGATCTGCCCTGCTTTGGCAAGCAGAGAGAGTTCTGTGTACCTTTTTGAAGGTCTGGGTAAAATGAGTTGGTGGGTTCCATCTGCTTCTAGTGGGCTGGTGTCTACTGTATGCTACTATTACAACTCCCACCTTTTATGGAAAATGTAGTCAAGCATTTTAGGACTGGCATTGGGGTACATGTCAAACCTGTCCTCACTTTCCAGAGGGGAACATTTCTGGGTTTAGTCCTCTGTTGCTAAGCTTCAAGGGCGCTCTCCATGGTCATCTCGTTTTAATAAAAGGCTCATGGTTCCATCCTGTTAGCATTTCCAAGATGAAGCATAAACCTGTGGTTTAGTGACAAGCAAATTGATATTGAGAGATTCTGGTAGTTTCATTTCACAGGAATAAGCTCCAGTTAAGTAATCACTGTAAACTAAAATCTTGAAGTTCCCTAGTTTCATTTTACTGAAGCTTCTGCATATGTATGTAGCAATGATACATTATAAATCCAAAATGCTGGCTTCCTCTCTTTTTGATAGATTAGAAATTCTCCTCTCTTTCACTTGCTATTTAATGTTGAGGATACTGTAAAAGGCTCACATTTGAACTTAGGTAGAAGCAAGATGTTCTTGGTCCTGATCCAAATATTATATTGTCCTCAAAGGGATTAAGGAATTTCCATTTCCCAGAGGGATTACTGTTTAAAAACTGATTGTAAACCTGTCTTAAAAGTGCTTATCACTTCATCAGACTTTCCATTCTTTTGCCTCCTTCTTTAGAGGATGTCAGCAGTTAAATTTTTAAAATTTTATTAAGCTGTTCCTAAGAGTGTTTTTGTAAAAGTGTCTGGGTGCTTAAAAATTCTTGTTGTGATTTATGGATCCTTATTTCTTGACTTTTACAAAAGTTTTGCTTTTTTTAATACAGGTATTTAAAAAAATCTGATTTCAGAGTGCATCTCAATGTTACGCTATTCTGAGATTAAATATAGTAAAACTATTCTGAGTTCTTGGGATGACTGACATTTAGCTAACAGATTAACAAATCATGGTGGTCCCTGGCCTCTGAACTGACATGACTGTCCAGATAGGGAGAGGAAGAAAAAGCACATGAACAGTGGACTGGAACTGTGGGACAGCTGTATACACACTCTGTCTCACATGTTTGATCTCTCTGTGTTCTTTGTTTTGGCCAGACTGGTTGACTTATTCCCTGAACACTCCAAGATCCAGTTCAAAATGCTGACTTTGTTGCCCAGGTTCATGATTTTTTTTGGTTCTTCCTCTGAAATCTTGTAGTACTTGTTTCATGCTCTTGGTATAGCTTGCTTATGTTTGATTTTCCTTTTATGTACATGTTTTCTCTTACCCACTAGATCACTAGTTAAGATGAAATTTCTTTCTTTCTTTTTTTTTTTTAAATTGAGGTAAGATGGAAATTTCTTAAATGTAGAGTAAGATGTTTGGATTTCATCCTGAAGTCTTCATGGTCCTCTTTCAAAATTAAAACTCGGGCTTCCCTGGTGGCGCAGTGCTTGAGAGTCCGCCTGCCGATGCAGGAGACGCGGGTTCGTGCCCCGTTTCGGGAAGATCCCACATGAGCGGCTGGGCCCGTGAGCCATGGCCGCTGAGCCTGCGCGCCTGGAGCCTGTGCTCCGCAAATGGGAGAGGCCACAACAGTGAGAGGCCCGCATAACGCAAGGAAAAAAAAAAAAAAAAAAAATTAAAACTCACCTGGGCTTATCATCTCAGCCTTCTCTGTGTACCCCAGATCCAGGGAGTTTGTTTGCTTTTCTTTTCTTTTCTTTTTTTTTGCGGTACGCGGGCCTCTCACTGTTGTGGCCTCTCCCGTTGCGGAGCACAGGCTCCGGACGCGCAGGCTCAGCGGCCGTG
>NW_006786802.1:5444113-5452334 GCF_000442215.2 Lipotes vexillifer | reverse complement strand
GGCATGTGGGATCTTCCCGGCCCGGGGCACAACCCCGTGTCCCCTGCATCGGCAGGCGGACTCTCAACCACTGCGCCACCAGGGAAGCCTTCTTTTCTTCTTTATAAAGTTGCTTTCACTTTTTCTGTTTCTTGGAATTCATCCCCTTTCAGCCCTGGCTATGATGTAGGACGAGTCCACCTGCCCCTTCTGGTTGTCCATGAAAATGAACTTTAAGCCCTTTGCTTTTCAGAGATTTAATTGTTGATCATAATGGACAAAGAGGAGATGCCAAAAGGTAGCAAGCATGGGAAACTTTGGCAGATTCAGAGTCCTTGGTCCTGAGTCCAGGTGTCCAGAAACTTCTTATGGAAGGTGCTTGGTGCTTGTTCAAGCTCATGAGGATAGGCTTGTGTTGGCTGCACTGCCAACTCTGTAGATATTTTTTCAAGGCTTGGATGACTTGTTCAAAACAACGTTTTAGAGTATGAATTTGACTGTGGGACATCGAGAAGTCCCTGGTGGGAAACTTGGGTTTAAGGAATAATTTCTTGAACTGGGATGATGGGTATGGGAATGGGAAGGAGTGAATGTGAGAGGTACCACAAGGTAAGAATGGAAAAGATTCTGACTCCCTTCATGGATTTAATAACAGCTTTGAATTTGAGTGACTAGGGTAATGTTATTGTTATTGTTGAAAGTAAGGGTTATGACTGTTGGTTTGGAGCAAAAGGTATGGTGATGTTTAGATAGAACTGTCTAGCAGGGAGATGAAATTTTGGGGCTGAGATACAGTCATCTTTACTGCAGTGGGGCAGTGTCCTTTCTTATGTGTGTTGTACACTGTATCGTAGTAAGTCCGAGATGTTAACGCTATTCTTTGGCCCTGGCCTTATGGCCTCTTTCTGACTGTTTCTACACAATATGATCAGTGGGATTGGTGTTAGTGCTGGGCTCCAAAGCGATCAGGCAGATTAACATGAAAGAATTTAGAGGCCTTATTCCAAGGGTTTGCTCTAAGTATAATTTCTGTGCATTTGCAAATGTAGCCCACAGTAATTCTTCACTGAACTAGGACCTTCAGGTTATTGAATTTTACTGCATTTGGGTGCTTAAATGTGCTTTCAAGAAGACATTAGGTTTTCTGCAGTGTAGATTCTACACTAACAACGTAATTCATATTTGAGAATTTCAAATCTAGTATACTGTGTTCAACTAAGCTGCTTCCATGCCACAACTCATCTTCTGTCTAAAATCTGTGACAATGAACACTGTCACACCATCAGGATCATTGGCATTTTAGCGTGTGGAATTTTCTTCAACACCCATTAAGTTTTTAGGTGCCGAAAGTTAGAAAGAAACAATTACTAGAGCTTTTAGGAATCTGCCGTGGGGTCACACAGAAGGTTTAGTTTTTTTCTGGAAAGGAAGCTTGGGAAAGGGATACTAGGAAAGTCTAAGGTAGGGAGGAGGAGGGAGTGTGTGTTACAGCAGTTCTGGTCCTGGTGTGGTAGATGGCCTTACATCACAAATTCTTCCATGAAACCGCTACCAGTAAATCCTAGTGTTAGGAGTCCAGAAGGGTCCATGGGGAGAAAATTTCAGGGGCTCCCTTGCTGGTGTTGGACTGGTCAGACAGTTGTGGTTAGGTATTCTTATACCTGAGAAAAATTTAAGCCACTTTCCTATGGAAAGAAAAGCAAGGTGTTGTATGATTTTACTCAACTTTCTTTTTGTCCTTTAGAGTAAAATTTAGTGGAGGAAACTATTTCAGGATCACACCCACTGCACTGGAGACTGTATGTATAATCATTTATACACACATAGGTATGGAGTAGTCTTGAAGGGGCTGTAGGCCAAAGAGGATGCTCATTTGAAGAATTAGGGTCCAGTTCCCAGCAGCTGGTCTGAGACTCCTATTTTGACTCTTTCCTACAGAACTGGCTGGACAGCTCAGCCTACTTCAGGGATTCAGAGGATGGCCTAACCCTCTGAATATTTGTTAGGGACTCAGCTGCTATAGAACACCAAAAAGACTTTAAATTCATTTTTACCATTTTTAACATGACAGGAAATTATTTTTTTCTAAGAGAATATTTATCGAAGTTGAGGATGCCCTTGAACTAGGCTTTTCATTAATTTGAACCCAAACAGCAGGTGTTAATTTATTTCCATCCTATAAGTTACTTAATGATATTAGAGACTTTTTTTATACTAAGGGCTTTGGATTATGTGGAAATTTGAGTTAAAGATTTTGGGAAAAAGCTGAATGTGGAGCTGTTTTTGTTGTGTACTGGCTCCTTAATCACTTGAAGGGTTTCAGGGTATGGAAAAAAATCTTGCCATGTGCATAAGAGATTTCATGTAGTATCTGGTAACTGAACTCTGGAATTCTAGCTCAAGTCATGCTTTCTGCTGAAATAGTTTGAATAGTATACGGAAACCTGTGTTTTCAAATTAGTTGCTTTATTAAAAGTGCTCTATAAAATAAAAGTGCTCATGGAGCCTTTTTACCATGTTCCATATGCTGTGTTAAACCTTTTGTATTTCTTATATTAACCTTCTCATGCATAGCCCCATCTAATTTTTTAAAACTTTTTATTTTGAAATATAGATTCACAGAAAGTTACGAAAAATAGTACAGAAAGATCCCATGTTCCCTTTACCTAGTTTCGTGCAGTGGTAACATCCTACATAACTATAGTTTAATATCAAAACCAGGCAATCAACATTGTTATAATCGTAGCCATATACAGATTTCACCAGTCTTATGTGCACTCATTTGTGTAGTGTGTGTGTGTTTAGTTCTGTGCAATTTTACATGTGCAGATTTGTGTAACCACCACCACCGTCTTTAAGATGCAGAACTATACCATCACCTCAAAGATCCCTCATGCCGTCCCTTTATTTTCATGCACACACGTCCTCATCTCTAACCTCGAACAACCACTGGTCTGCTCTCCATGTTTATAATTTTTTCATTTCGAAAATGTTATATAAATGGAATCATATAGTACTTTACTTTGACTTTTTTCCATTTACCATAACTCCTTTGAGTTCTTTCCAAATTGTTGCATGTTTAATAGTTCCTTCCTTTTTAATGCTGAGTAGTGTTCCAAAATTTGGATGTACCACAGTTTGTTTAACAGTTTACCTGGTGAAGGACATTCTGGAAGAGTTTATATGGTTTGTGGCTATTGCAAATAAAGCTGCTATAAACATTCATGTATTACACATTTTTATGTGAATGTAAGTTTTCACTTTGGGGGGAATAAATGCCCAAAAGTGCTGAGTCATTTGGTAAGCACATGAAACTGCTAAACTCTCTTCTAGAGTCGCTGTATCACATTACATTCCTACCAGCAACGTATGTGAGATCTGGTTTCTCTGCATCCTCGCCAGCATTTGGTATTATTACTGTTTTTTATTTTAGCTGTTCTCATATGAATAGCAATAGTTTATTATGCTTTTATCATATTAACCACCTCATAAATAACTCCACCTAATTTTAACTTTAATTTTTATTTTAAAAACTTCTTGGCAGTATTGAGAATGTCTGCAATTAAAAATCTGTAAGTAAAATTGACTTAAAAGGGCCTTACTTTTCGATTTGCTTTGATTTTATGCTTAGCAATATCACTTTAACTCTTTTATCATTGAATTACTTTACAGTGTTTCCTTTACATGTTGCTTTTTCTTAGAAACTAGTATGAAGTAGAGCTTTATTTTCATTTTCTAAAAACATAAAAGGATAACTTCAGAGTTGATTTCAAAATTTAGAGTCCTTCCTTTCATATGCTATGAATAAACTTTATTTTCTGTTGGCTTGGCTATATTTTGGGGAGTAAACCCTGTGGTTAGTGGTGATTTTTTTTTTAATTAATTTATTTTTGGGCTGTGTTGGGTATTTGTTGTTGCACTCAGGCTTTCTCTAGCGGCGAGAGGGGCTACTCTGTTGCAGTGTGCGGGCTTCTCACTGCAGTGGCTTCCCTTTGTTGCAGGACATGGGCTCTACGCACGAGGGCTTTGGTAGTTGTGGCGCGCGAGCTCAGTAGTTGTGGTGCATGGGGTTAGTTGCTCTGTGGCATGTGGGATCTTCCTGGACCACGGCTCGAACCCATGTTCCCTGCATTGGCAGGTGGATTCTTAACTACTGCACCACCAGGGAAGTCCCTAGTGGTGACTTTTTTTGTTGGTGGTGGTAGTAAGGTTTTTTTTTGTTTTTTTTTTTTACAGTATTTTTACATCTGAACAGTGCCTTCAGACTGTGTAGAATAAATATATTATCTTCATGTCTATGCTAGAATAAACCATGTTTCATTGGAACCATTTTCTGGACTGAGAATTAGGACCTGATCTCTTATCTTTCCCTTACCAGCCCCTTGAAGTCACTGTTTTGATTTTGTCAAAATAACATAACTTTTAGCACTGTCAAGTTTGTATTATAAATTGTAAATTTATTGTATTGTAAATTTCTGCCAAAGCAAGAGTAAGGATGCATTAGGATTGTGGTGGAGTTTTTTAAAATTAATTAATTTATTTATTTTTGGCTGCGTTGGGTCTTTGTTGTTGTGTGCGGGCTTTCTCTAGTTGCGGCGAGCGGGGGCTACTCTTCGTTGCCGTGCACAGGCTTCTCATTGCAGTGGCTTCTCTTGTTGCGGAGCACGGGCTCTAGGCGCGCGGGCTCCAGTAGTTGTGGCACGTGGGCCCAGTAGTTGTGGCTTGTGGGCTCTAGTACGGAGGCTCAGTAGTTGTGGCACACGGGCTTAGTTGCTCCGTGGCATGTGGGCTCTTCCCAGACCAGGGCTCGAACCCGTGTCCCCTGCATTGGCAGGAGGATTCTTCCGTTATTTTTTTTATTTTTTATTTTTTTGCAGTACGCGGGCCTCTCACTGTTGTGGCCTCTCCCGTTGCGGAGCACAGGCTCTGGATGCGCAGACTCAGCGGCCATGGCTCACCGGCCCCGCCGCCCCGCGGCCTGTGGGAGCTTCCCGGACCGGGACATGAACCCGTGTCCCCTGCATCGGCAGGCGGACTCCCAACCACTGCGCCACCAGGGACGCCCGGTTGTGGAGTTTTAAAAGTTATCTTCTAGTAATTTGGATTTAATAAAGTGTTAGGTCTGTGATGAGGTTTTAAATTTGATGTCTTTATTCTTAAATTTAGTTATTCACCCTTGGTTTTCTTCTTTGTTTGAGGTGTTAATACCACTGTTCCTTAGAATACTTGTTTTCTGGTATGTTTTTTTTTTGGCCGTGTTGGGTCTTCGTTGCTGTGTACGGGCTTTCTCTAGTTGCAGGGAGCGGGGGCTACTCTTCGTTGCGGTGCGAGGGCTTCTCATTGCGGTGGCTTCTCTTTTTTTTTTTTTTAATTTTTTTGCAGTTTTTTTACATCTTTATTGGAGTATAATTGCATTACAATGGTGTGTTAGTTTCTGTTTTATAACAGAGTGAATCAGTTATACATATACATATGTTCCCATATCTCTTCTCTCTTGCATCTCCCTCCCTCCCACCCTCCCTATCCCACCCCTCTAGGTGGTCACAAACCACCTAGCTGATCTCCCTGTGCTATGCGGCTGCTTCCCACTAGCTATCTATTTTACGTTTGGTAGTGTATATATGTCCATGCCACTATTCAACACCCATTTATGATAAAAACCCTGCAGAAAGTAGGTGTAGAGGGAACTTTCCTCAATATAATAAAGGCCGTATATGACAAGCCCACAGCCAACATCATCCTCAATGGCGAAAAACTGAAAGCATTTCCACTAAGGTCAGGAACAAGACAAGGTTGCCCACTCTCACCACTCTTATTCAACATAGTTTTGGAAGTTTTAGCCACAGCAATCAGAGAAGAAAAGGAAATAAAAGGAATCCAAATCGGAAAAGAAGAAGTAAAGCTGTCACTGTTTGCAGATGACATGATACTATACATAGAGAATCCTAAAGATGCTACCAGAAAACTACTAGAGCTAATCAATGAATTTGGTAAAGTAGCAGGATACAAAATTAATGCACAGAAATCTCTGGCATTCCTATATACTAATGATGAAAAATCTGAAAGTGAAATCAAGAAAACACTCCCATTTACCATTGCAACAAAAAGAATAAAATATCTAGGAATAAACCTACCTAAGGAGACAAAAGACCTGTATGCAGAAAATTATAAGACACTGATGAAAGAAATTAAAGATGATACAAACAGATGGAGAGATATACCATGTTCTTGGATTGGAAGAATCAACATTGTGAAAATGACTCTACTTCCCAAAGCAATCTATAGATTCAATGCAATCCCTATCAAACTACCACTGGCATTTTTCACAGAACTAGAACAAAAAATTTCACAATTTGTATGGAAACACAAAAGACCCCGAATAGCCAAAGCAATCTTGAGAACAAAAAATGGAGCTGGAGGAATCAGGCTGCCTGACTTCAGACTATACTACAAAGCTACAGTAATCAAGACAGTATGGTACTGGCACAAAAACAGAAAGATAGATCAATGGAATAGGATAGAAAGCCCAGAGATAAACCCATGCACATATGGTCACCTTATCTTTGATAAAGGAGGCAGGAATGTACAGTGGAGAAAGGCCAGCCTCTTCAATAAGTGGTGCTGGGAAAATTGGATAGGTACATGTAAAAGTATGAGATTAGATCACTCCCTAACACCATACACAAAAATAAGCTCAAAATGGATTAAAGACCTAAATGTAAGGCCAGAAACTATCAAACTCTTAGAGGAAAACATAGGCAGAACACTCTATGACATAAATCACAGCAAGATCCTTTTTGACCCACCTCCTAGAGAAATGGAAATAAAAACAAAAATAAACAAATGGGACCTAATGAAACTTCAAAGCTTTTGCACAGCAAAGGAAACCATAAACAAGACCAAAAGACAACCCTCAGAATGGGAGAAAATATTTGCAAATGAAGCAACTGACAAAGGATTAATCTCCAAAATTTACAAGCAGCTCATGCAGCTCAATAAGAAAAAAAAAAAACAAACAACCCAATCCAAAAATGGGCAGAAGACCTAAATAGACATTTCTCCAAAGAAGATATACAGACTGCCAACAAACACATGAAAGAATGCTCAACATCATTAATCATTAGAGAAATGGGGTGGCTTCTCTTGTTGTGGAGCTTGGGCTCTAGGTGTGCGGGCTTCAGTAGTTGCAGCACACGGGCTCAGTAGTTGTGGTACGTGGGCTCAGTTGCTCTGCGCGGCATGTAGGATCTTCCCGACCAGGGATTGAACCCGTGTCCCCTGCATTGGCAGGCGGATTCTTAACCACTGCGCCACCAGGGAAGTCCCAGAATACTTGTTTTTAAAACCAACATATGTTTTATATACTACTACTAAGTGCTAATTGTCAAAAAATTAGAAAATAGAGCTAAACCAAAGGAAGAAAAAATAGCCCCTATAATACTAGTACCAGGACATAACTATTGTTAGCATATTTTGGTGTAGATATTTTTTATAATTTTATAATATTTAATATATTTAATACACTTACTATATTTCATTTTTTTCTATCAATATGGACTCCACTATGGGTATACTTAAAATTTTTTCCAATTTAAAGAAAAAAAAATTTTTTTTTCTTTGTTTGTTTTTGCGGTACACAGGCCTCTCACTGTTGTGGCCTCTCCCGTTGCGGAGCACAGGCTTCGGACGCGCAGGCTCAGCGGCCATGGCTCACGGGCCCAGCCGCTCCGCGACATGTGGGATCTTCCCGGACTGGGGCATGAACCCGTGTCCCCTGCATCGGCAGGCAGACTCTCAACCACTGTGCCACCAGGGAAGCCCCTAGAAAAAATTTTTTTGAATACTAGAAATTTATTCTCTCACAATCTGGAGACCAGAACTTAGAACTGTTTTTTTTTTTTTTTTAACATCTTTATTGGGGTATAATTGCTTTACAATGGTGTGTTAGTTTCTGCTTTATAACAAAGTGAATCAGTTATACATATACATATGTTCCCATATCTCTTCCCTCTTGCGTCTCCCTCCCTCCCACCCTCCCTATCCCACCCCTCCAGGTGGTCACAAAGCACCGAGCTGATATCCCTGTGCTATGCGGCTGCTTCCCACTAGCTATCTACCTTACGTTTGGTAGTGTATATATGTCCATGCCTCTCTCTCGCCCTGTCACAGCTCACCCTTCCCCCTCCCAATATACTAAAGTCCGTTCTCTAGTAGGTCTGTGTCTTTATTCCCGTCTTACCCC
>NW_006786802.1:5436784-5443252 GCF_000442215.2 Lipotes vexillifer | reverse complement strand
ATGGTGTTAGGGAGTGTTCTAATTTCATTCTTTTACATGTAGCTGTCCCATTTTCCCAGCATCACTTACTGAAGAGGCTATATTTTCTACATTGTATATTATTGCCCCCGTATCAAAGATAAGGTGTCCATATGTGCATGGGTTTATCTCTGGGCTTTCTATCCTGTTCCATTGATCTATATTTCTGTTTTTGTGCCAGTACCATACTGTCTTGATTACTGTAGCTTTGTAGTATAGTCTGAAGTCAAGGAGCCTGATTCCCCCAGCTCCATTTTTCATTCTCAAGATTGCTTTGGCTATTCGGGGTCTTTTGTGTTTCCATGCAAATTGTGAAATTTTTTGTAGAACTGGTTTTTATCTTAAGATTGTTTTCTACTTTGGGAGAAGGGTATCAGACTATTGTGGGCATACTTTTTTGACTTAAAAAAATGTATTAATATGACAAATATCTTGCATGTGAAATACATTTCTACAGCATTTAAGAATACCCCACTACCTATAGTATGACTTTGTGTACCTACTGTGTGTGGACATGGTATTCCAGTGATTGAATGCACCTTAATTTATTTCACCAATCCCCAGTTGAACATTTAGTTTGTTTTCAATCTTTTTTTTTTTTTTTTTTTGCGTTACACGGGCCTCTCACCGTTGTGGCCTCTCCCGTTACAGAGCACAGGCTCCGGATGCTCAGGCTCATGGGCCCAGCTGCTCCGCGGCATGTGGGATCTTCCCGGTATCTTCCCGGAGGGGGGCACGAACCCGTGTCCCCTGCATTGGCAGGCAGACTTTCAACCACTGCGCCACCAGGGAAACCCCTGTCTTTTGTTTTTTAAAAGACATGTTTTTAGCTGAGCCTGTGCCACAGTGAGGATTATTGCTTCTATTTTTCTACTTATTTTTACTGAGATAAAATTCATATGCTATCATATTCACCCTTTTAAAGTGTACAATTCAGTGGTTTTAGACCATTACAAGATTGTGCAACCATCATAGCTATCTAATTCCAGAACGTTTTCATCACCATAGAAAGAAACCCTGTACCCATTATCACTCCACTATCCCCTTCCCCTTCAGATCCTGGAAGCCTCATACAGACTTTTTGTCTCTGTGGATTTATGATTCTGGATATTTCATAAGAGTGGAATCATATAATATGTGGCCTTTTGTGTCTGGCTTCTTTCACTTAGCATGTTTTCAGAGTTCATTTGTATTGTAGCATGTATCAGTACTTCATTCCTTTTTATGCCTAAATATTCCAGTGTATGAATATACCACATTTTATTTATCCATTTATTAGTTGATGGACATTTGGGTTGTTTCCACTTTTTGGCTATTATAAATAATGAACATTCATGTACAGATTTTTTTTGTGGACATGTGTTTTCATTTTTCTTGGGTAAATAACTTGGAGTGGAATTGCTGGGTCATGTAAAGTGGCTATAATATTTTTCATTCCCACCAGCAATGTCTGAGGTTTCCAGTTTCTCCATGTCCTTGTCAGTACTTTTCATTATCTGTCTTTTTGATTATAGCCATCCTAGGGAGTGTGAAGTAGTAGCTCATTGTGTTTTTTTGTTTTTTTTAATTTATTTAATTTATTTTATTTTTGGCTGCGTTGGGTATTTTTTGCTGCGCGCGAGCTTTCTGTAGTTGGCACAAGTGGGGGCTACTCTTCATTGTGGTGCTTGTGGGCTTCTCGTCGCAGTGGCATCTCGTTGCGGAGCACAGTCTCTAGGCGCGCGGGCTCAGTACTTGTGGCTCGTGGGCTCCAGAGCGCAGGCTCAGTAGTTGTGGCGCACAGGCTTAGTTGCTCCGCAGCATGTAGGATCCTCTCCGACCAGGGCTTGAACCCATGTCCCCTGCACTGGTAGGTGTATTCCCAACCATTGCGCCACCAGAGAAGCCCTCATTGTGGTTTTGATTGCATTTCCCTAACGACCAAGGGTGTTGAGCATCTTTTCACGTGCTTGTAGGCTGCGTGTATATCTTCTTTGGAGAAATGTCTATTTAAGTTGCTTGCCCATTTTTTTCTAGCGGACTTTTTATTGTTTATGGTAAGAGTTCTTTATACATTCTGGATTGTAGACCCTTATCAGATAGATGATTTGCAGATATTTTCTCCCCTTTTGTGGATTGTCTTTATATTATCTTGATATTGTCCTTTGAGGCACAAAGTTTTGTTTGTTTGTTCTATTTTATAAATTCCAATTTGTCTATTATTATTTTTCTGTTTCTTGTGCTTTAGGTGTCATATCTAAGAAGCCATTGCCAAGATCACAAAAATTGACCCCTATTTTGCCTTTTAAGAGTCTTACAGTTTTAGCTCTTAAATTTAGGTCTTTGATCCATTTTGAATTCACTTCTGCATATGGTGTGAGGTAGAGGTCCAAGTTCATTCTTTTGCCTGTGGATATGAGGTTGTCCCAGCACCATTTGTTAAAGACCATTCTTTCTCCATAAATTGTCTTGCCACATGGTTATTTCTTGAGGATAAAGTTTTAGCCTGGAGAATGTTTATATCTTTTAAGGCTTTTGCCAAATTTTCCTGTAGAAAGATTGGATCAGTTTACCCTCACATTAGCAGTGTGCAAGAGTCCGAATTTTCCCTAAACCTTCACCAATGCTACATGTTACAAATAAAAGCAAATACCAATACAAAAGAAAACATTTTTTGCCAATTTTATAGGTAAAAAATAGTATTTTACTGATTTCATTTGCACATGCCTTCACATTAATTGGCTATTTATTTTTCTTTTCAATTTCTTATTTCCCTTGCCTATCTTTTTTTTATTGGAGTATAATTGCTTTACAATGTTGTGTTAGTTTCTGCTGTACAATGAAGTGAATCAGCTATATGTATACCTATATCCTCTCCCTCTTGGACCTCCCTCCCACCCCCCACTCCATCCCACCCATCTAGGTTGTCACGGAGCACCAAGCTGAGCTCCCTGTGCTATACAGCAGGTTCCCACTCGCTATCTGTTTTACATGTGGTAGTGTTTTTATGTCAAACCTAATCTCCCAATTCATTCCATCCACCCCTTTTCCCCTCTGTCCACATGTCCGTTCTCTATGTCTGCTTCTCTATTCCTGCCCTACAAATAGGGCGTTTGTACCATTTTTCTAGATTCCACATATATGCGTTAATATATGATATTTGTTTTTCTCTTTCTGGCTTACTTCACTCTGTATGACAGACTCTAGGTCCATCCACATCTCTACAAATGACCCAGTTTCGTTCCTTTTTCTTGGAGATGTTTGTCTTATTTATAAGAGCCCTTGTTCTGTCCTATTACAAATACATGTAATTTTTAATTCTAATTTTATGATTTATAAATAGCTTTTATTAGGATATAATTCATATATACAGATAGGTGACTTTTGGAAATATATACAGTTGTGTGACCACAACAATCAAAATGTAGGAAGAAGATATAGAACATTTCCATCACTCAGAAAGTACCCTCATGCCTGTTACAGTCAGTTGCTTTACCCCATCGCTTTCCCTGAGCAACCACTTTTGCCTTTTCTAGGATTTTGAGTAAATGGAATTATATATGCTGGGTAGTCTTTTGTGCCTGACTTCTTTCTCTTAGCATGATTTTTTGGAGATTCATGCATATTGTGTGTAATATAGTTGTTTGTTACTTTTTAATGCCGAGTAGCATTTTTATTGTATGGATCTATCACAATATGTTCATCCATTCTTTATGACATATAGATTTTGTAAACATGTCCTCTGCTTTTGGTTCTTTATTACTTGTTGATTCTGTGACTCATCTCCAAACAGACCAGGATGATCACACGGTTTTTTGGTTGGATAATCTACTGCTGTATGCAAGCCACTGCGCTAGGCTTTTTGTGGGAAGTAAAGACAGTAAAACATTCTCTTCCTTCTAAGAAATTACGGTCTGGTTGGATAAACTGGATAAGGTGGAGAGGTTGCTTTTGACTAGTGAGGTAAGGGCAAACTTTGAGAAGAGTAGAGATTTTTTGCTAATGTTTTGAAAGATTGGTTAGGTTGTGGAGGGTTGGAAAGGAAAAATTGGTTATACAGGTTTCATATGACAAGCCCTAAAGGGATAGGTTGGATATACAGTGGTCTCTGGGTATCCATAGGGGATTGGTTCCAGGATGGATACCAAAACACGGGGATGCTCAAATCCCTTACATAAAATGGTGTAGTGCAATGAATACAGTTCGCCCTCCGTATCTGTGGGGTTTGCATCTGCGGAATCAACCAACCTCAGATTGAGATTTTGATCCGTGGTTGGTTGGTTGTTTGGATGTGAAACCCACGGACATGGAGGGCTGACTGTGTAGCATTTAGCGTAATTGAGATAGATGGGGAGCAGCATCTACTATGATGGGCTATAATGGTTGACCTTTCTTAGAGGAATTTGAGATCTGAAATTACCCTACTTCATTTTTTTTTCCTTTTTTTTTTTTTTGCGGTACGTGGGCCTCTCACTGTTGTGGCCTCTCCCGTTGCGGAGCACAGGCTCCAGACGCGCAGGCTCAGTGGCCATGGCTCACGGGCCCAGCCGTTCCGCGGCACGTGGGATCTTCCCGGACCAGGGCACGAACCCGCGTCCCCCGCATCGGCAGGCGGACTCTCAACCACTGCGCCACCAGGGAAGCCCTCAGCTTCATTTTTTAACACATTTTTATTATGGAGAATCACAAACAGTATGAAAGTACACAGAATAGATAATGAACTTCCATGTACTCATCACACAACTTCAACAGCCATCAACCCATGGCCAAACTCATTTCACTTGCATGCCAGTCCATTTCCACCCCAAATTCCAGATGTCGCATCATTTTATATAAATGTTTCTGTTTGCATGCGTCTCTAGATAAGGACTTAAAAAGAAACCATAATCGTGATACTATTATTACACCTGAATAAGTTAACAATAATTCCTTAGTTACCTCAAATACCCAATGTTTGTATTTCCCCAATTGTGCCATAATTATTTTTTTTAACAGTTTGTTCAAATCAGAATCCAGATGAGTTTCTTGCATTGCTGTTGGTTGAAATGCCTTTTTAATCTTTCAATCAACAGCTTTCTCAGCCGTCTGTTTTCCCCCCATTAATTTATTTGTTGAAGAAGCTGGGCTGTGTTTCCTATAGATTTTTCTACTTTCTGAGTTTTGCTAATTGCATTCCTGTGGTGTCAGTTTAATATGTTCTCTGTCCCCCTGTATTTCCTATAAATCTGTAATTAGATCTAGAGGCTTGTTTAGATTTGTTGTTGTTTTCTGCAAGAATACTTCACAGAGGGTGGTGTATACTTTTCCCAGGATACATATAGTATCTGAATGTCTTTATTTTTGTGATATTAGTAGCTATTAATGATCATTGCCTATAAATATTAGTTCATTATTAGAGTTGTAAACCTGGGATCTTCTTATTCTCTTGATCCTTTATCATTTATTAGCTGAAACACTCCTAAAAGGAGAAACTTTTCCTCCTCGACCATTTGGTTGTCCTGAGGGTACAGTTCCCATAGGGAAAACAGGATAAGAGTGAGAAAGGGGATATAACTTTTAACTAGCTCTGTTAATGAGCTGTCATCCCTCAGGAAAGAGAAGCAAGGTGGGCTGCAGGAGGCTGAAGTGGGCTTTGGGCTGACTAGTGCCTGGTGTGTGAAAGAGGAAGCAGTGAACTGTACGTGACCTTCGGTCGGTGGCTGGGACTGTCAGGGGAGCGCTTGGCCCACAGGCACACCTGACCTTTGCTTTCAGCTTGTGGTAGCTGAAGAAAACCATGATGGATGTAGTGGCCTGTGAGCCTCTGCTCAGCAGACAGAATTCTCACAGCCTTAACTTGACCACCAGAGTAATACATTTATTTTTCCTTTAAATTAAACTTGGATTATGTTTCTTCATCTTGTGCTAATATTCTTTAACCTTAGGCCAAAGAATGCTGTAACCCATACAGCATTATAGGAAGGATTCCTACCGGGAGTAAATGTTTAACACTTTACCTCCAATCAAATACTTATTTTAAAGGTTACTATTTACGTATAAAAACCATGTAGCAAGGTGTGTAAAGGAAGGGCAGTATGACCTCTGTAAAGGAAGGCTCCAAGATGATGATGTGAATCGAGCCTCAAGACCATGGTTTGGCTTCAGCTTCCCTAGGAGTTTGTGGTCGCCCCTTCTGGGGAGTCAGTAGGCAGGGAAAACTGTGAGACCTGGGCAAAGTGGAGATATTCATGGACATTTCTGTTCTGAAGTATCCAAGATGATGATGTGAATCGAGCCTCAAGACCATGGTTTGGCTTCAGCTTCCCTAGGAGTTTGTGGTCGCCCCTTCTGGGGAGTCAGTAGGCAGGGAAAACTGTGAGACCTGGGCAAAGTGGAGATATTCATGGACATTTCTGTTCTGAAGTAGCTGGTTCCTCTTTCCTTCCCCAAGAGCCGTGTGTGTGTGTGTGTGTGTGTGTGTGTGTGTTTGTG
>NW_006786802.1:5427494-5436774 GCF_000442215.2 Lipotes vexillifer | reverse complement strand
GCATCGGCAGGCGGACTCTCAACCACTGCGCCACCAGGGAAGCCCTCAGCTTCATTTTTTAACACATTTTTATTATGGAGAATCACAAACAGTATGAAAGTACACAGAATAGATAATGAACTTCCATGTACTCATCACACAACTTCAACAGCCATCAACCCATGGCCAAACTCATTTCACTTGCATGCCAGTCCATTTCCACCCCAAATTCCAGATGTCGCATCATTTTATATAAATGTTTCTGTTTGCATGCGTCTCTAGATAAGGACTTAAAAAGAAACCATAATCGTGATACTATTATTACACCTGAATAAGTTAACAATAATTCCTTAGTTACCTCAAATACCCAATGTTTGTATTTCCCCAATTGTGCCATAATTATTTTTTTTAACAGTTTGTTCAAATCAGAATCCAGATGAGTTTCTTGCATTGCTGTTGGTTGAAATGCCTTTTTAATCTTTCAATCAACAGCTTTCTCAGCCGTCTGTTTTCCCCCCATTAATTTATTTGTTGAAGAAGCTGGGCTGTGTTTCCTATAGATTTTTCTACTTTCTGAGTTTTGCTAATTGCATTCCTGTGGTGTCAGTTTAATATGTTCTCTGTCCCCCTGTATTTCCTATAAATCTGTAATTAGATCTAGAGGCTTGTTTAGATTTGTTGTTGTTTTCTGCAAGAATACTTCACAGAGGGTGGTGTATACTTTTCCCAGGATACATATAGTATCTGAATGTCTTTATTTTTGTGATATTAGTAGCTATTAATGATCATTGCCTATAAATATTAGTTCATTATTAGAGTTGTAAACCTGGGATCTTCTTATTCTCTTGATCCTTTATCATTTATTAGCTGAAACACTCCTAAAAGGAGAAACTTTTCCTCCTCGACCATTTGGTTGTCCTGAGGGTACAGTTCCCATAGGGAAAACAGGATAAGAGTGAGAAAGGGGATATAACTTTTAACTAGCTCTGTTAATGAGCTGTCATCCCTCAGGAAAGAGAAGCAAGGTGGGCTGCAGGAGGCTGAAGTGGGCTTTGGGCTGACTAGTGCCTGGTGTGTGAAAGAGGAAGCAGTGAACTGTACGTGACCTTCGGTCGGTGGCTGGGACTGTCAGGGGAGCGCTTGGCCCACAGGCACACCTGACCTTTGCTTTCAGCTTGTGGTAGCTGAAGAAAACCATGATGGATGTAGTGGCCTGTGAGCCTCTGCTCAGCAGACAGAATTCTCACAGCCTTAACTTGACCACCAGAGTAATACATTTATTTTTCCTTTAAATTAAACTTGGATTATGTTTCTTCATCTTGTGCTAATATTCTTTAACCTTAGGCCAAAGAATGCTGTAACCCATACAGCATTATAGGAAGGATTCCTACCGGGAGTAAATGTTTAACACTTTACCTCCAATCAAATACTTATTTTAAAGGTTACTATTTACGTATAAAAACCATGTAGCAAGGTGTGTAAAGGAAGGGCAGTATGACCTCTGTAAAGGAAGGCTCCAAGATGATGATGTGAATCGAGCCTCAAGACCATGGTTTGGCTTCAGCTTCCCTAGGAGTTTGTGGTCGCCCCTTCTGGGGAGTCAGTAGGCAGGGAAAACTGTGAGACCTGGGCAAAGTGGAGATATTCATGGACATTTCTGTTCTGAAGTAGCTGGTTCCTCTTTCCTTCCCCAAGAGCCGTGTGTGTGTGTGTGTGTGTGTGTGTGTGTGTGTGTGTGTGTGTGTGTGTTTTATGTATATATGTGTGTGTATATGATTTTTTCTTGAGCAGTTTTACGTTTACAGAAAAATTGAACAGGAAGTACAGAGTTCTCATATACTCCCTCACTTCCCCACTCCCACCCCAGTTCCTCTATAATTAATATATTGTATTTATTGTATTTGTTACAATTGATGGGCCATGTATTGATACATTATGACTAATTAAAGTCCATAGTTTACTGTTAGGTTTCACTCTTTGTGTTGTACATTCTGTGGATTTGGCAAATGTATATAATGACTTGTATCTATCATTATACAGAATGATATCACGCAGAATAGTTTCACTGCCCTAAAAATCCTGTGTTCTACCTGTTCATCTCTCTCTCCCTGTGAGCCCCTGGCAACCACTGATCTTTTTATTGTCTCCATTGTTTTGTGTTTTCCAGAGTGTTATATAGTTGGAGTCATACAGTATGTGACCATTTCAGATTGTCTACTTTCACTTAGCAGTATGCATTTAAGGTTCCTCTGTATCTTTTCCTGGCTTGATAGCTCATTTTTATTGCTGAATAGTACTCCATTGTATGGATGTACCACAGCTTATGTATCCAATTACCTGTTGAAGGACATCTTGGTTATTCCAGGTTTGGGCAGTTATGAATAAAGCTGTTGTAAACATCTGTGTGCAGGTTTTTGTGTGAACATAAGTTTTCAGCTCCTTTGGGTTAATACCAAGGAGTGTGAGATTACTGGATGGATGGTAAGAGTATATTAAGTTCTGTAAGAAACTGCCAAACTGTCTTCCAAAGTGGCTGTTCTATTTTGCATTCCCACCAGCAATGAATGAGAATTCTTGTTGCTCCACATCCTCTCCAGCATTTGGTGTTGTCAGTCTTTTGGATTTTGGCCATTCTAATAGGTGTATAGTGGTATCTCATTGTTTTAATATGCAGTTCCCTAATGACATATGATGTCAGGTATCTTTTCTTATACTTGTCTTCTGTATTTTCTTTGGTGAGGTGTCTCCTCAGATATTTTGCTTTTTTTTTTTTTTTTAATTGAAGTGTAGGTGACTTACAATATTGTATTAATTTCAGGTGTACCGCATAGAATTTGATATTTTTACAGATGATACTCCATGTTTTGCTCATTTGTAAGTTAGGTTATTTTCTTTTTAAAAAATATTTATTTCTTTATTTATTTTTGCTGTGTTGGGTCTTCGTTTCTGTGCGAGGGCCTTCTCCAGTTGGGGCAAGCGGGGGCCACTCTTCATCGCGGTGCGCAGGCCACTCACTATCACGACTTCTCTTGTTGCGGAGCTCGGGCTCCAGACGCGCAGGCTCAGTAGTTGTGGCTCACGGGCTTAGTTGCTCTGCGGCATGTGGGATCTTCCCAGACCAGGGCTCGAACTCGTGTCCCCTGCATTGGCAGGCAGAATCTCAACCACTGCGCCACCAGGGAAGCCCAGTTAGGTTATTTTCTTATTGTTGAGTTTTAAATATTTTGGATACCAGTCCTTTATTAAATATGTATTTTTAAAAAATTATTTATTTATTTATTTTATTTATTTTTGGCTGCATCAGGTCTTAGTTGCGGCATGCGGAATCTTCATTGAAGCATACGGGATCTTTCGGTGCATGGGCTCTTTGTTGCGACACTTGGGCTTCTCTCTTGTTGTGGTGTATGGGTTTCCTCTTCTCTAGTTGTGGTGCATAGGCAGGCTCCAGGGCACGTGGACTCTGTAGTTTGCGACCCGCAGGGTCTCTAGTTGAGGCGCGCGAGCTTATTAATTGTGGTGCACAGTCTTAGTTGCCCTGCAGCATGTGGGATCTTAGTTCCCCAACCAGGGATTGAACTCGCATCCCCCGCATTGCAAGGTGGATTCTTTAACACTGGACCACCAGGGAAGTCCCTTAAATATGTGTTTTGTAAAACATTTTTTCCCAGTCGATGGCTTGCCTTTTCCTTCTCTTAACAGTGTCTTCTGCAGAGCAGAAGTTTTTACTTTTAGTGAAGTCCAATTTAGCAATTTTCTTTTATGGACTGTGCTTTTGGTATTGTGTCTGAAAAGTCATGGCCAAACTCAAGGTCACCTAAATTTTTTCTTAGGTTATCTTCTAGGAATTTTATAGTTTTGTGTTTTTTTGTTTGTTTGTTTTTCTTTTGCGGTACGTGGGCCTCTCACTGTTGCGGCCTCTCCCGTTGCGGAACACAGGCTCCGGATGCGCAGGCTCAGCGGCCATGGCTCATGGGCCCAGCTGCTCCGTGGCATGTGGGATCCTCCCGGACCGGGGCACGAACCCATGTCCCCTGCATCGGCAGGCGGACTCTCAACCACTGCGCCACCAGGGAAGCCCTATAGTTTTGTGTTTTACATTTAGGTATATGATCCATGTTTTAGTTAATATTTATGAAAGATGGACGATCTGTGTCTAGATTCATTTTTTTGCATGTGAGTGTCCAGTTGTTCTAGCACCGTTTTCTAAAAAGACTGTCCTTGCTCCATTCAATTGCCTTTGTTACTTTGTCAGAGATCAGTGGACCATATTTTGTGTAGGTATGTTTCTGGGCTTTCTATTCTGTTCCATGTCTAGTCTTTCGCCAGTACCACACTGTGATTACTTTAGCATCATAGTAAGTCTTGAAGTCAGGTATTGTCATTCCTCTGACTTTATTCTTCTCCTTCTATATTATTTTGGCTATTCTGGATCTTTTGCCATATAAATTTTAGAATCAGTTTGTTGATATGTACAAAATGTCTTGCTGAATTTTGATTGGGATTTCATCGAATCTGTAGATCAAGTTGCAAAGAAATGGAATAGATCTTTGATTTCTTTCATCAGAGTTTTGTAGTTTTCTTCATATAGATCTTGATCAAATGTTGTTAAATTTATACCTAAGTATTTCTGTTTTGGGTTTTTTTTTAAATGGTATTGCATTTTAAATTTCATATTTCCTTTGTTTATTGCTGGTAGCAATTGACTTTTGTTTATTAACTTTGTATCCTGTAACCTTGCTATAATGGCTTATTAGTTCCAGGAATTTTTTTGTTACTTCTTTGGGATTTTCTACATAGAGAATCATGTCAGTAGCAAACAAAGGCAATTTTATTCTTCCTTTCCAATATGTACACTTTTTACTTCCTTGTTTTGTTTTATTGCATTAGGACTTCCAATATGATGCTGATTAGGAGTGGTGAGAGTGGACATCTTGCCTTGTCCCTAATCTTAGTGGGAAAGCATCTAATTTCTCATCGTTAAGTAGCTGTAAGATATTTGTAATATGTTCTTTATCAAGTTGAGTAACTTCCCCTCTATTTCCGGTTTCCTGAGTTTTTGTGTGTGTGTGGGGGGTGGTGGTGGGAAATATTAGTTCTCCAACTAGGGATTGAACCCGTGCCCCCTGCAGTCGTAACCATTGGACCACCGTGGAATTCCCTTCCTGAGTGTTTTTGATTGGGTGTTAGATTTTTTTCAAATGCTTTTTCTGTCTATTCGATATGATTATAGGATTTTTCTTCTTTAGCCTGTTGATGTGATGGATTACATAAATTTATTTTTGAATGTTGACTCAGTCTTGCATACCTGGAATAAATCCCACTTGGTCATGGTGTATAATTCTTTTTGTACTTTGTTGTATTTGGTTTGCTAATATTTTGTTCAAGATTTTTACATCTGTGTTCAGAGATACATCAGAGATATTGGTCTGTAGTTTTTCTTTCTTATAATGTCTTTGGTTTGGGGATTAGGGTAATCGTCTCAGAGAATGCATTACAGACGATTTCCTCTGCTTCTATTTTCTGGAAGAGATTGTAGAAAATTAAGAGAATTTCTTTCTTAGATCTTTGGTAGATTTCCCTAGTGAACCCATCTGGGGTTGTTGCTTTTTATTTTAAGAGCATTATTAGTTATTGATTCAGTTTCCTTAATAGACATAGGCCTATTCAGATTGTTCTTTTCTTCTTGTCCTGGTAGATTGTCTCTTTCAAGGAATTGGTCTATTTTATCTAGGTTATCAATTTGTGGGTTCATAATATTTCTTTATCTTCCTGTTAATATCCATAGGATCAGTAGTGATGGCCCTTCATTCATTTCTGATGTTAGTAATTAGTATCTTCTCTCCTTTTTCTCAATTTGGCTAGAGGTTTATCCATTTCATTGATCTTTCCAAAGAGTCAGCTTTTGTTTCACTGATTTTTCTCTATAGATTTCTTTTTTCACTGATTTCTGCTCAAATTTTAATTATTTTTCTCATCCTTACTTTGAACATAATTTGTTCACCTTTTTCTAGTTTCCTAAGGTAGAAACTTAGATAATTGAATTTTAGATCTCTCTTCTTTTCTTTCTTTTTTTTAAAAATAAATTTATTTATTTTATTTATTTATTTTTGGCTGAACTGGGTCTTCATTGGTGCTCGCAGGCTTTCTCTAGTTGCAGCAAGCCGGGGCTTCTCTTCGTTGTGGTGTGTGGGCTTCTCATTGCGGTGGCTTCTCTTGTTGCAGAGCACAGGCTCTAGGCATGCAGGCTTCCGTAGTTGTGGCATGTGGGCTCAGTGGTTGTGTCTTGTAGGCTCCAGAGTGCAGGCTCAGCAGCTGTGGCGCACGGGCCCAGCTGCTCCGCGGCATGTGGGATCTTCCCGGACCAGGGCTCAAACCCACGTCCCCTGCATTGGCAGGCGGGCTCTCAATCACTGCGCCACCAGGGAATCCCTTTCTTCTTTTCTAATATTTGCATTCAGTGATATAAATTTTACTCTATGTACTGCTTTCCCTGCATGTCACAAGTTTTGATAAGTTATATTTTCACTTTCATTTAGTTAGGACTATCTCTTGAGACAACTTCTTTGACGCAAGTTTTAATTTCCCAATTATTTAGTCTCCAAGTATTGCATATTTAATCTTCAAATATTATATTTGGGATTTTCCAGCTTTTTTTTTTTTTTTTTTTTTTTTTTTTTTTTTTTTTTCCTCTCACTGTTGTGGAGCACAGGCTCTGGACACGCAGGCTCAGTGGCCAGGCCATGGCTCACGGGCCCAGCCGCTCCGCGGCATGTGGGATCTTCCCGGACCGGGGCACGAACCCGTGTTCCCTGCATCGGCAGGCGGACTCTCAACCACTGCGCCACCAGGGAAGCCCCCAGCTATTTTTAAATTACTGATTTCTCGTTTAATTCCATTGAGGTCTGAGAGTATACTTTGTATGATTTAAAATTTTTTAAGGTGTGTTTTATGGCCCAGAATGTGATCTGCTTACAGGTCTCTTTTTTTTCCCCCCCAAGAAATGTGATGATGTAAGTTTCTGTCATTTTTATTGTATGTGACTTCAAAGTAACATACAGTTAAAAAAAAAAAAATCAGAATGAAGCAACCCAAGTGTTCATTGATGGATGAATGGGTAAACAAAATGTTGTAATATACACACAATGTAATATCATTCAGCTTTATAAGGGAAGGAAATTGACACATGCTACGACATGGGTGAAACTTAAGGGCTGCTAAGTGAAAAAAAAGCCAGTCACAAAGGACAGAATTGAATGAGATTCTACTTCTATGAGATACCTAGGGAGTAGTTAAATTCATAGAGACAGAAAGTAGAACAGTGACTGCTAGGGCCTTGGGGGCGGGGGAGAAGAGAATGGGGAGTTAGTGTTTAATGGTACAGAGTTTCATTTGGGGAAGATTAAAAAGTTGTGGAGGGCTTTCCTGGTGGCGCAGTGGTTGAGAATCCGCCTGCCGATGCAGGGGACACGGGTTTGTGCCCCGGTCCGGGAAGATCCCACATGCCGCGGAGCGGCTGGGCCCGTGAGCCATGGCCACTGAGCCTGCGTGTCCAGAGCCTGTGCTCCGCAGCGGGAGAGGCCACAGCAGTGAGAGGCACGCGCACTGCAAAAAAAAAAAAAAAGTTGTGGAGCACACACTGCAACTACGGAAGCCTGCGCTCTTTAGGGCCTGCATGCTGCAACTGCTGATCCCGTGAGCCACAGCTACTGAAGCCTGTGCGCCTAGAGTCCGTGCTCTGCAACAAGAGAAGCCACCGCAACGAGAAGCCTGCGCACCGCAACGAAGAGTAGCCCCTGCTCACCGCAACTAGAGAAAGCCTGCACACAGCAACGAAGACCGAATGCAGCCAAAAAAAAAAGAAAAAAAACAAGTTCTGGAGCAAAGTTTCAGTTATGCAGTATAAACAAGTTTTGAAGATCTATACAGCATGGTGCCTATAACTAATAGTACTATATTGTATACTATAATATGCTAAGAGGGTATGTCTTTTGTTACGTATTCTTACCACACACATTAAAAAAGTAAATAAAGGGGGCACGAGGAAACTCTTGGGAGGTGTTGGATATGTTTTTGGCTTTGATGGTTGGTGATAGTTTTACAAGTGTGGTTATATTATGTGTCAGTCATACTTCAGTAAAGTGGTTTAATAAAAAAGTTCTATAGATGGATAGTAGTGATAGTGTCACAAGATGTGTATGTTTTTTTTTTGGTTTTTAGCGTCTTTATTGGAGTATAATTGCTTTACAGTGGTGTGTTAGTTTCTGCTTTATAACAAAGTGAATCAGCTATACATATACATGTATCCCCATAACTCTTCCTTCTTGCATCTCCCTCCCTCCCGCCCTCCCTATCCCGCCCCTCTAAGTGGTCACAAAGCACTGAGCTGATCTCCCTTTGCTATGCCGCTCGCTGCTTCCCACTAGCTATCTATTTTACGTTTGGTAGTGTAAATATGTCCATGCCACTCGCTTACTTTGTCCCAGCTTACCCTTCCCCCTCCCCGTGTTCTCAAGTCCATTCTCTAGTAGGTCTGCATCTTTATTCCCGTCCTGCCTCTAGGTTCTTCATGACCTTTTTTTTTTTTTTTTTAGATTCCATGTATATGTGTTAGCCTACGGTATTTGTTTTTCTCTTTCTGACTTACTTCACTCTGTATGACAGTCTCTCGGTCCATCCACCTCACTACAAATAAATCAATTTCGTTTCTTTTTATGGCTGAGTAGATGTGTATGTCTTAATGCCATAGAACTGCACACTTAAAAATGGTTAAAATGGTAAATTTTACGCATATTTTACCACAGTTTTTAAAAATGGGAAAAAATTTCCTTTAATCAGAACATTGACAAAGAAAAGGTTGAATTATTTTTAAAATTTCTTTATTCCAAATGTATGTATTTATTTTTATAGTTTTATTTATTTATTTATATCTTTTTATTATTTTTTAAAATAGATCTTTATTGGAGTATAATTGCTTCACAATACTGTGTCAGTTTCTGTTGTACAACAAAATGAATCAGCCATATGCATACATATATCCCCCTATCCCCTCCCTCTTGAGCCTCCTCCCCACCCTCCCCTATCCCACCCCTCTAGGTTGTTGCAAAGCACCGAGCTGATCTCCCTGTGCTATGCGGCTGCTTTCTGCTAGCTAACTATTTTACATTCGGTAGTGTATATATATGTCAATGCTACTCTCACTTCACCCCAGTTTCCCCCCACACCCCGCCCCGTGTGCTCAAGTCCATTCTTTATGTCTGTGTCTTTATTCCTGCCCTGCCACTAGGTTCATCAGTACCATTTT
>NW_006786802.1:5397423-5427484 GCF_000442215.2 Lipotes vexillifer | reverse complement strand
TTGCGGTACGCGGGCCTCTCACTGTTGTGGCCTCTCCTGTTGCCGAGCACAGGCTCCGGAACGCAGGCTCAGCGGCCATGGCTCACGGGCCTAGCCGCTCTGCGGCATGTGGGATCTTCCCGGACCGGGGCATGAACCCGTGTACCCTGCATCGGCAGGCGGATTCTCAACCACTGCGCCACCAGGGAAGCTCAGTACCATTTTTTTTTCTTTAGATTCCATATATATGCATTAGCATATGGTATTTGTTTTTCTGTTTCTGACTTCACTCTGTATGACAGATATTGAGCTCCATGAGCTGTTTGTATATTTTGGAGATTAATTCTTTGTCTGTTTCCTTTGCAAATATTTTCTCCCATTCTGAGGGTTGTCTTTTTGTCTTGTTTATGGTTTCCTTTGCTGTGCAAAAGCTTTTAAGTTTAATTAGGTCCCATTTGTTTGTTTTTATCTTCATTACTCTAGGAGGTGGGTCAAAAAAAATCTTGCTGTGATTTATGTCAAAGATTGTTTTTTTCCTATGTTTTCCTCTAAGAGTTTTATAGTGTCTGGTCTTACACTTAGGTCTTTAATCCATTTGGAGTTTATTTTTGTGTATGGTGTTAGGGAGTGTTCTAATTTCATTGTTTTACAAGTAGCTGTCCAGTTTTCCCAGCACCACATATTGAAGAGGCTGTCTTTTCTCCATTGTATGTTCTTGCCTTCTTTGTCATAAATTAGGTGACCATATGTGCGTGGGTTTATCTCTGGGCTTTCTATCCTATTCCATTGATCTATATTTCTGTTTTTGTGCCAGTACCATACTGTCTTGATTACTATAGCTTTGGAGTGTAGTTTGAAGTCAGAGAGCCTGATTCCTCCAGCTCCATTTTTCTTTCTCAAGATTGCTTTGGGTATTTGGGGTCTTTTGTGTTTCCATACAAATTGTAAAATTTTTTGTTCTAATTCTGTGAAGAATGTGATTGGTAGTTTGATAGGGATTGCATTGAATCTGTAGATTTCTTTGGGTAGTAGAGTCATTTTCACAATGTTGATTCTTCCAATCCAAGAACATGGTATATTTCTCCATCTGTTTATGTCATCTTTGATTTCTTTCATCAGTGTTTTAGTTTTCTGAGTACAAGTCTTTTGCCTCCTTAGATAGGTTTATTCCTAGGTATTTTATTCTTTTCGTTGCGATGGTAAATGGGATTGTTTCCTTAATTTCTCTTTCTGATTTTGTGTTGTTAGTATATAGGAATGCCAGAGATTTCTGTGCATTAATTTTGTATCCTGCAACTTTACCAAATTCATTGATTAGCTCTAGTAGTTTTCTGGTGGCATCTTTAGGATTCTCCATGTGCAGTATCATGTCATCTGCAAACAGTGACAGTTTTACTTCTTCTTTTCCAATTTGTATTCCTTTTATTTCTTTTTCTTCTCTGATTGCCGTGGCTAGGACTTCCAAAACTATGTTGAATAATAGTGGTGAGAGTGGACATCCCTGTCTTGTTCCTGATCTTAGAGGAAATGCTTTCAGTTTTTCACCATTGAGAATGATGTTTGCTGTGGGCTTGTCGTATATGGCCGTTATTATGTTGAGGTAGGTTCCCTCTATGCCCATTTTCTGGAGAGTGTTTCGTCATAAATGGGTGTTGAATTTTGTCAGAAGCGTTTTCTGTGTCTATTGAGATGATCATATGGTTTTTATTCCTTAATTTATTAATACGGTGTATCACATTGATTGATTTGTGTATATTGAAGAACCTTTGCATCCCTGGGATAAATCCCACTTGATCATGGTATATGATCCTTTCAATGTGCTGTTGGATTCTGTTTGCTAGTATTTTGTTGAGGATTTTTGCATCTATGTTCATCAGTGATATTGGCCTGTAGTTTTCTTTTTTTGTGATATCTTTTTCTGGTTTTGGTATCAGGGTGATAGTGTTTTCGTGGAATGAATTTGGGAGTGTTCCCCCCTCAGCAATCTTTTGGAAGAGTTTGAGAAGGAGCGGTGTTAGCTCTTCTCTAAATGTTTGATAAAATTCACCTGTGAATCCATCTGGTCCTGGACTTTTGTTTGTTGGAAGATTTTTTTTAACCTTTCATTCATTTATTTTAAATCCTTTGTTCATAGGAATTTAGAGACTATTTTCAAACTAGTACAGATATTTTATAAATAATATCTAGCAGTTTATTAACCAGTGGAGTATACTGCACAACAAACTACCTCACATCTTTCAGGAAGGAAAACCACTAAATTTGAAAAGTAAAAAGATGTCACCCACTGAATGCGGACACAATTAAAATGTGCTTTAAATATTTGTTTGGAGGAGGGGGGGTCACACACTTCTACTCAATTAAGAGAAACATTTATACAGTCCAGGTCTTCTATTTTCTTTACACCCATCATGCCATGAATTCATAGGGAATGGGCTCTAACAGTTCAGGATCCTTTCCATTGGTTCTCACAAAGTGTGCTTCTCTGGGTGGAGCAGGCTGGCGCTTCAGTTGAACCCAAGTACCTTTCTCTTTGTCTTCCTTCTTTTTCTGATCATTTTCCTTCACCCGTTTCAGGAAGCTGTCTCGGCTCTTAGAGTGCTTAATATGCTCGATATGCACATTAATTCTCTTGGCAAGAATCTTGCCCTTAACTTGTTTGTTTACAATGATGCCAGCAGCATGCTGGGTAACATTGTAGACTCTCCCAGTTTTGCCATGGTGACATTTCTGGGGTATTCCTTTTTTTTTTTTTTTTTTGCTGTATGCGGGCCTCTCACTGCTGTGGCCTCTCTCTGCTATGGCCTCTCTCGTTGCAGAGCACAGGCTCCGGACGCGCAGGCTCAGCGGCCATGGCTCACAGGCCCAGCCGCTTCGCGGCACGTGGGATCCTCCTGAACCGGGGCATGAACCCGTGTCCCCTGCATCGGCAGGCGGACTCTCAACCACTGCGCCATCAGGGAAGCCTGGGGTATTCCTTTTTGAACAGTGTCCAGATATCTACAGTATCACCTTTCTTGTAGATTCGCATGTATGTGGCCAAAGGAACAGCTCTGTGTTTCCTAAAAGGCCTAGAGAACATGTAGCAGGTGCCCCTCCTCTTTCCCTTTGTGTTGGTCATTTTGGCGAATTACTGGAAGATGGTGGTTCCAGCCGAAAAGCTGTTGGAAGATTTTTAATTACAGTTTCAATTTCATTGTTTGTGATAGGTCTGTTTATATTTTCTATTTCTTTCTGGTTCGGTCTTGGAAATTTGTACCTTTCCAAGAATTTGTCCATTTCTTCGTGGTTGTCCATTTTATTGACATATAGCTGTTTGTAGTGGTCTTTTATAATCCTTTGTAATTCTGCAGTGTCAGTTGTGATTTCTCCTTTTGCATTTCTGATTTTACTTACTTGCGTCCTCTCCCTTTTTTTCTTGATGTGTCTGGCTAAGGGTTTATCAATTTTGTTTATCTTCTCAAAGAACCAGCTTTTAGTTTGATTGATCTTTGCTATTGTTTTCTTCGTTTCTATTTCATATATTTCTACTCTGATCTTTATGATTTCTTTCCTTCTACTGACTTGGGGTTTTTTTTGTTCTTCTTTCTCTAGTTGCTTTAGGTGTAGGATTAGATTGTTTATTTTGATAGTTTTATTTATTTATTTGTTTAATTTTTAAAGAAATATTTATTTGGTTGCGTTGGGTCTTAGTTGCGGCTCGCAGGCTCCTTACTTGCAGCTCCAGGGCTCCTTAGTTGTGGCTCGTGGGCTCCTTAGTTGTGGCATGCAAACTCTTAGTTGCAGCATGCATGTGGGATCTAGTTCCCCAACCAGGAATTGAACCCGGGCCCCCTGCATTGGGAGCGTGGAGTCTTATCCACTGCGCCACCAGGGAAGTCCCTGTATTTATTTTGAGACTTATGTGACTAGTTTAATTTTCACTTGTGATTGATCTGATAGAATCTAATTATGTTCAGTTAGGATTTCTTATGGTGTGATGATGAATAGAATTTTTATGTAGATTAGCACAAAATTATATGTATGATGAATCTGATACTTGCAGAAGATATTTGTGCATTTATTTAAGGACACTCTGCTTATGGACTTGATTGATTTGTGGCCACATGGTAGAATCATCATGGGGTTTGAGATCAGAGGATCTTCGGAGGTCATTTATTCCAGTCCTTTAAAAAATTGATAATTTGAACCTCAGAGAGGTTAAATGACTTTACCAAGTTTCAAGTTAGTGGAGTGACTTTATCTTTAGTTGAAACCAGGGCTTCTTACTAGCCCTAGTCTATAATGGATCTTAGTTATAGAGAATCTGGTCCTGTTAGCCTAACTCTGTGATTTCAGATAAAACTGGGGGTTGGTGTTTCACCTCCTCTGCTGGCTGCCACTGTGTTTCCTACGGCCCATGCAGATAATGGTGTTCTGCTTAATGAGCTTGATAAGAGCAACGCCTAAACCAGTTACTTCAACACAGGGTTCTCAATCTGAGGAAGTTAAAAAAGAGAATTGATGACTGGAACCCACTCCTCAGAGATTCTGATTTAATAGGTCTGCAGTGGGTGGTGGCTCTCATGTCGTATTTAAAAAATAATAATCGTATGCAGCACGGATTGAGAAGTGCTGCTTAAAACCCACTTTTAGAGCGTGGGTTCCCAAATCCGGCTAGTTATCAGAATCCCTTGGACCCCCTTGCTATAAGAGGGGTTCCTTGTTGAGGTGGGAGATGAGATGCTGGAAGTCCTCCGAAATTATGCTCAAAATGGAATAGCTTTGCCTTCCCACTAACTTTTCTGTATTGATTAAAACCAGACCAAGTGAATGAAACAACTTCAAAATAGTTATGTGGGCAACAGACATCATCTTAATGAGGTGAAGTTTGGCTAAGGCTTTGTAACACTATCATTTTTTGGATGAAAAGTAAAAATGCTTATTAAGGAGTTTGAGATTATGTGTAAGATTTTTTAAAAATTTGGTCTTGTACTAAAAGTGCTTTTTTTTTTTTTTTTGGCGAGGAGGGTGTCTGGGGTTGTTTTTAAGGAAGGAAACTTATTTACATTGTTGGAGAGGTACAGAGGGAAGTGTGTTTTTGTATTTAAATGTGAAGACAGGGCACCTTCAATGCCCTTTATCAGACCCAAACCACCTGTGTTCATATAGATTTGAATTCCCTTAATGGAATATTAGATAAATCACATGCAATTTATGATCCAGAGATTTTTCTTAAATTATAATTATGGAAATAAGGCATGAATTTATTCTCCTTGTAAAAACTCAAAACATTACAGAAAAGTCAGGAGTCTCCTTTGACCACCATTTAGCCCCAGCCTCTTCTTCAGAGGTAGTGATTGTTTCCAGTGTCCTGTGGATCCTCCCAGAACTTTTCCTACTGGGTGGACTTTATTTTGTAAATTTTGGTTTTTTCCAAATAATGTATCTTGAAAATTTTTTCGTGTCAGTTCATGTGCTGTGTAGAATTCAACTGTGTAGTTGTACCATAATTTTTAAAGCCATTTTCCTCCTGGTGAACACAAATGTTGTTTCCACTGTTTCCTATTCCAGTGCTGCAGTGAGCATTCTTGTGGATGCCTCTGTGTGCATATGTACTGTGATTGCTGGGACAAAATACTAAATCGTCCTCCAGCCAGGTCATGCTGCAGAAGTGTTGAGGAGGGGAACTCAGGAGAATTTTCTGGACTTCATTGAATTTGCAAATATTTCAGTGAAGACACAAGAGTAGCAGAGCAATTTTTTTGTTTATAATTGTCAAAAGTTTGAGGAGTGTTTTGGGTTTGCTCTGCAGACCCTGAATGTCTTCATGCCCAGTGCCATTGTGCTGGCTGCTGACTTGGAAATAGTTTATAAAAAATGCTGAATTAGGTTAGTGATGTGAAGATGGTTAACAGATAATGGTAGCCAGAATAATTGTGTCAAAACAGCAAGAAATAGCAAGAGAATTTGATGAGTTCTGCATTTTCTTTGGTGCTTGCCTTTCATAATAGTGTTAGAAACTTTACGTTGTATATTCAATAATTTGTATTGTATATTTGATCAACTTGACTGTAAAATAACAACAAATAATGCCATTTCAAAGAAGCTCTTCTTTAAAAATTATCAACTAATATTAGTCTCCATAAACTCTTATTTAAGTGTCATTGTAAAAGATCCATTTAAAAATATACAGTTTTCTTCTACTTGAAAGATCTTATTGCTTCTCCTAGTTTACATTTTGCATGGTCTTTTCCATGTATTTACATAGTCCACGATGCAGTGTTTTTTGGAGAGGGTAGACCATATTTTCCTACATGACTATATACCAGGGTTTACTAAAGCACGCCCTTGTTGTTGGACATCTAAGTTGCTTTTCATTTTCTGTTGTGAATAAAGCATGAGAAACATAAGTGTTGTTTACTTTTGAGCCAGTTTCTCCATCTGTGTTCCTCAAAGTAAAATTGCTGGTCTCATTATGTGTTAGAAAGACTGTGAAGGTTAACGGTGAATGAGAGAAACTGTTACCACTTTTCTGAAGGCTCCCAGGCTCCTACCCTGCACCGCCCCCCGCCAAGTAGATTTGGGCTTTATCCGTTTACTTATTTTTGTCATGGAATAGTGGTTGTGAGATTTTTGCCTCATGGGTTTGTTGGTGTGTGTGTTTCTTTGTTGAGGTATGTGTAAATGTGTTGGCTGTATTATTATTCTACTTTGAAGTTTCTAGTGTGTTAATGTTCTGATTTTTCTCACGCGTATCACTTTCTTACCTGAAAGTGAGGTAATAATGAACTTGGCACCACTGAATTAGAACATTGGCAGTTTGTCCTTGACCAGAAGATCATGTGCCCAGGAAAGAGGTAATTACATGAGGGATTCAGCAGTTCCAGAAATGGGTGGTTGTGTCTTCCAATGGAGAATGTCAAAGAGTTATTCAGATTTATATAACTTTCCGTAAAATGAGACAAGACTCCCTAAGTAATGGTAAACTTAAGGACATATAATACATGCTCATTGTTAGGGAAGTTAATGGTGAAAAGAGTTTTTGTTTTTGTTTTTTTGTTTTTGACTTTCTGTGGATGCTTGAGGATTATCCTGTGAAACCAGCAGTGCCCAGGAGGGAGCTGAGGTGGGCAGATTCATGGACTCTCTAATGACATGTGGAGGAGCTGTTGGGACTCTCGGATTAGATTGATGTTGCGTTAAAAGTTCTGAATGCCTTAGATACATGTTGACCCTGGGATCCCTAGGTCCTTTTTGGGTCTTTCAGTATTTCAAAAAGCGTAACAATTTGCCTGTTACCTTGGTCCATGTGCTAAGTAAAATGTCAAGTTGTTTTGTTTTGGGTTTGTGTAAAGTCATTTACTACCTGAATATACAAGTCTTCTTTCTATTGACTTATAGACTCTCCTATTCCTCTTATTTTGCTTTGTGGCAACATACAAGTTAAGGCAGAATCTTTTGGGGTCTGTAATGGCAGCTTGTCCTTTCTTTTTCTTTTTTCCCTAATAATAGCCTCACCGAGATATGTACAGTTCAGATGTTTTTTAGTATATTCACAGAGTTGTGCAGCTATCATCAGAGTAAGTTTTAGAATATTTTCATCACCCCCAAAACAAACCTCGTATCCACTAGCAGTTACTTTCTATCTCTACTGATTTGCTTATTTTGGACATTTCATATAAATGGAATTATATAGCTTAGGTGTCCTTTTGTGTGCCTTCTTTCACTTAGCATGTTTTTAAGGTTCATCCATGTTGTAGTATGTATCATTCCTTTATGTGGCTGAATAACATTTCAGTGTGTCCACATTTTGTTTATCCATTCATCAATTGATGGACACTTGGATTGTTTCCACTATTTGGCTATTGTGAATAATGCTGTTACGAACAGCTTTTGCGTGGGTATACGTTTTCATTTCCCTTGGATAGATACCTAGGAGTGTTCCCTCTTTTGGTTCTTAGTGTCATTTTGAGCCTGATGTACTTTTACATCTCCCATACTTACATGGAAATAGTGTTTTGGCTAAAAGAAAAAAAAGAAAAGATCTAATTGTGTGTGTTGTGTGTGTGTGTGTGTGTGAGAGAGAGAGAGAGGGAGAGGGAGAGAATGACTATGAATGGCTCTAGGGTTATTTCTACCCTGATCTTATTTGTACAGTTTTGATATAACTGGCAAAGTAGCAAAGCTCCAAGTTGCAGTTGCTTCCAAGTTCTGGCTTATTTGGGAATTTTTGCCTTTTATCGACAATTTTCAGTTACCTGCAGTAAGTAATTATGAACCAATCGTAACTGTATTACTAGCCTGGTATGAATTTAATTGTATGTAGAAATGCTGCAGTTTTTGCATTAATTCTAATGGGAATTAGTGTTTTTATAACTTGCAATTTTGGAGGCAAGGAAAAATTGTAAGACCAATTATGGTCTCAGAGTGAGAGATAGAAAAGTCTGGCTAGTGAATGCTGATTGACAACTTTGACTGCTTGTTGATGGCAGCTTAGATCTCTGGGGAGAGGGGAAGATGGGAATTAGAAGATGCTCTTGATGGTAAATTGGGAACATGGCCTGTGTCTGGGCTGTCTGCTCATTCATTGTGTAGAATGGCTAAAGGAAGTTTTAATTCCTTATTATGTAAACTTTTGATTCTTAGTCATTTCAAATTTTTATTATTAACTATTTCAAACATGTGGAGAGGATACAGAATAGCAATGACCCCCTGAGTACACACCATCTGGATTTAACAAATTTGACTTTTTCCCTTTTTTTCCCTCCCTCCCTCCCTTCTTTTCTTCCATTTTTTTTTCTTTTTTTCCTTTACATAAGGAATATCACTTTTCAGATACACTTGAACACTGTTTGGCATACCTCCCATTTACCTCCCTCCTTTCCCAGAGGTAACCACTCTTGCAACGCTGATGTTTTTATGCTTCTATGTTTACATCCATAGCAATATATACCATTGGTGTCTATATTTTTAAACATTACATAAATGGTTTAATTTTTAATTCTAACTCTGTAGCAGTGTTTCTCAAATTAAGATCTTCATAAAATATTTTTGGCAGATATCCAGTGTTAGCTTAAGTTTTTCTTATTGTGATAAAATATACATAACATAAAATTTACCATTGTTAAGTATTACAATTCAGTGGCATTAAGTACGTTCACATCACTGTCCAACCGTCACCACTATCAGTTTCCAGAATTTTTCGTCATTCCAAGCAGAACCTATCTACCCATTAAACTGTCACTCCCCGTTCCCCCCTCCCCTCCAGCCCCTGGTAACTAACCTCTGTTCTGCTTTCCCTCTGAATTTGCCTGTTCTAGGTACTTCATATAAATGGAATCATACAATATTTGTCCTTTTGTGTCTAACTTATTGTTTCACTTAGCATAATGTTCTTAACATGCATGTTATGACATATATCAAAATATCCTTCTTTTTATTTATTTATTTATTTTTTGCGGTACGCAGGCCTCTCACTGTTGTGGCCTCTCCTGTTTGCGGAGCACAGGCTCCGGACGCGCAGGCTCAGTGGCCATGGCTCACGGGCCCAGCCGCTCTGCAGCATGTGGGATCTTCCCGGAACGGGGCACAAACCCGTGTCCCCTGCATCGGCGGGTGGACTCTCAACCACTGCGCCACCAGGGAAGCCCTATCCTTCGTTTTTAATGCCAACTAATATTCCACATTTTGTTTATCCATTCATCTGTTGATGGACATTTGGTTTGTTTCCACCTTTTGGCTATTGTGAATAATGCTATGAACATTGGTGTATAAGTATCTTGAGTTTCTGCTTTCAGTTCTTCTGGGTTTATACCTACGAGTGGAATTGCTGCATCATATGGTAATTCTACTTTTTAAGGAATTGCCACAGTTTTCCACCTGAGCTAATCATTTTATATTCCCACCCGCAATGCAGGAGGGTTCTGATTTTTCCACATCTCACCAACACTTGTTAATTTCTGTTTATTTGATAATAGCCACCCTAATGGGTTGAAGTAATCTGATGGTACTGATTTGCATTTCTCTAATGACTATTGATGTTGAGTATATTTTCATGTGCTTATTGGTCATCCATAGTTCTTCTTTGGAAAAATGTCCATTCAAGTCCTTTGTCCATTTTTGAATTGGGATTTGATTTTGTTGTTGAATTGTAGGAGTTCTTTGTATATTTTGGATATTAATCCCTTATCAGTTACATGATTTGAAAATATTTTCTCCCATTCTGTTGGTTGTCTTTTCACTCTCTCTTTTTTTTTTTTTTCGGTACGCGGGCCTCTCACTGTTGTGGCCTCTCCCGTTGCGGAGCACAGGCTCCAGACGCACAGGCTCAGCGGCCATGGCTCATGGGCCTAGCCGCTCTGCAGCATGTGGGATCTTCCCGGACTGGGGCACGAACCCGTGTCCCCTGCATCGGCAGGCGGACTCTCAACCATTGCGCCACCAGGGAAGCCCCCCAGCACCCTTGTTTGAAAAGACTGTCCTTTCTCCATCGACTGCTCTTGGCACCCTAGCTTGAGTTATTTTTATTATAATGTAAGAATGCACACAAGGATAAATTTCTTATGCTTAAAAAAGGTTACAAAAACAAAACAACCAGGTAAATACAGATAAAATGACAGAATCAATAAAATTAAAATTAATTTATGGGACAGATGATGTTTTACGCAGATCATATTGCTACTCTCAATGTAAATATGATATTGCCTGCTGTGGTGTTGGGAATGCACTGGAAATGCCTTTAGTACCTTGCCATGTGACAACTCAGTTCTCTCATCATTTTTCTCTATTCTGAAAACTGTAGAAATGTTCAGCGGTGCCATTTGACCTTTATTTGGCATATATGTGTGATACATGTATCAGGTCTTACCCTGTTCTTGACTGTTAGTACAGACCAATTAAAATCCTCTTCTTTGGCCTTAGCTTGATGGTAAACACAACAGCACATGTGGGCTGGAGAATCCCTGGGCAGCTCTCGGTTTCCAGAGAAGCATCTGGATGATCCAGAACAAGCTCATGCTAATGTTATTAGAGTAATATTGAAGTGAAAACACACAATTTAAAAATTCTCATAGAGAACGTATGGACTTGGAAGAAGTATCTACAGGGCCAGTTTGAGACACATTTCTTTCTTTCTTTCTTCCTTTCTTTCTTTCTCCTTTTCTTTCTTTCTTTCTTTCTTTCTTTCTTTCTTTCTTTCTTTCTCTCTTTCTTTCTTTCTTTCTTTCTTTCTTTCTTTCTTTCTTTCTTTCTCTTTCTCTCTCTCTCTCTCTCTCTCTCTCTCTCTCTCTCTCTCCCTCTCCCTCTCTCCCTCTCTCCCTCTCTCCCTCCCTCTCCCTCTTCCTCCCTCCCTCCCTTTCTTTCCTTTCTTTCCTTCCCATGCCACATGCGTGGCACGTGGGATCTTAGTTCCCCAACCAGGGATCAAACCTGTGCCCCCTGCACTGGAAGCAGGGGAGTTTTAACCACTGGACCGCCAGGGAAGCCCCAGGTTCAGTTATTTTTATTATAACTTCAGGGTTTTTTTAATTGCTTATCTTTAGTGCTTTTATATATTATTGTTTTTTTCTCTTGATTACAACCAAAATAAAAGCTGGTATTCTTAATCTCAGATCCTGATGTATGTGTTTAAATATAATTTTACTGCCAAAAATCTGTCAAATTTGGTTTTTATTATGTTAGTTTTGTTTTTTGTGGATAACATGACCCTCAAATACCATGTCTTCTCACTGTTAAATTCTCAACTGAGCTGTCCCTATTTGAAGTGTAAGACTGCCAATTTGATTTTAAAATATTGGAAGTGAATTATGGTGAGATAGAGCTGTGAAGAAAGAAGCTTCATGTTCCCCTGGTTATAAATGCCTTTGGCATTTGTTTCTACTTGAAGACAACTTTTTCCTAATGCTTTTTTGAGGGAAGAACGTCCCACCTCTTCAGATAGTCCTGGGGGCAAATGGCTAAGAGACATGAACTAAAGCCCTGCGCTGTCTCCTGACAGGAAATCCCTTTCACACTCTCTCAAGTGTTCTAGTATGTAAGTGTGTTTCCTATTTGTGTGAACTCCTATATTTAGTGCCTAAAATCACACTCTTATCTTCTATGCCTGACATGAAGTTTTATGACATGTGGACGTGGGTGTGGGTAGATGTACATATGTCAGCTGAGGGTCCCTTCCTCAAGAAGTGCTTTTCTGTACTGTGTCCTGGGTCTGGGGACACAGAGCTGCCTCGGAGAGTCGAGTCGGAGCAGGGAGGCCTGTGCGCGTGGCATCTGCTGTGAACTCGCTTGGATTGACTGCTGGGCAGGAGGTAGGACTAAGACTAGAGGGGCAGGAGCGCTGCGGAGGAGCTGAAGTGACACTGCTTCTGGGAACTTGACTGAGGAGATGCTAGTGGAGCTCGCAGAGGCTGAGTAAAAAGGTGTTCCAGGCACAGGGCCTGCCTGTACAAGGGCAGGGCTCTTGAAGAGGCCTGGCGTGTTCGAGCACAGTTCTTTGTGGTTGTACTGGGGGGGAAGAGGCATCAGGAAATGACAGAGATAGCTTGAGGAAGGGTGATCACGTGGAAGATGGCCCAGAAAAGGGAGAAGCTAGGGGCAGGGAGACCAGTTTGGTTTCCATTTTGGGGAAACAATAACTCAGGGAAGAAAATGCAAGCAGGAAGTCTAGGTTTTGGAAGAAGACAAGGAGTTTCATTTTGAATGAGTTTGAGGTGACATATAGGTAGAGGAGTCTAGCCGGCAGCTGGAAATATAGGACGTGTGTGTGTGTGCGTGTGTGTGTGCGTGTGTGTGTGACAATTTCTTTGTAAAAATCAAATTCTAGAGCCTCCTGAAGATGTCACTCAGACTGCTCTAGGGATTGCCCCAGGGCTTGCTGTTATTCACTTCTCTTGGTGCCTACTGCATTTGAAAAAAATCAAACAGTACAAAAGGCTGTATAAATCCCTATACCTCAGACCTCAGTCCCACCCCCTCCCCCCAGAGGAAACCACTGCGAGCAGTTTTTATGTATTCTTCCAGAAATTTGTCTTGCATATACACACACATTTAAGTCCCTACAAGGGGTGAGTCAGACAGCAGCAGAAACTTACTACTATACTCACTGCATCATGCATGCAGTAACTTCCCGACTGTGTCATGTGTCAGTTGCTGCGTGCCCGGGTTTGGGGTCCCTCTCTGCTCAAGTCTTCCAGCTGCCTGGTGTGTAGCCTTTTGGTCTGCAAAGCTCGATTATTAGAGTAAGCTGAGTCTTTTTCCTTTAAGTGTTAATTTTCTTTAATGATATTTTTCCTTATTATAAAAATATACAATGGTAATTAACATGTATGCATTTTAAATGATAGACTATATATATATCAGTGTATACTTTAAAAAAAGTGAGTCTCTTCCCATCCCCAAATTCACTCACCAGGTTTAATCACCATAAACAGTATGGTATATAGACCGTGTTCTGTGGGGCGAAGCTTTGGGGAAATACACACACGCGTGTATTTTTCACATGGAAAATATAAAGAAGATGACAAGTGACCTGTAATCTCTCCCAACAGATAATGATGATTCCTGTTAGAAAAGCAGACAAACAAATAAACACTAGTGGTTTTTAAAAAATTACAAGATTATACAGAGTGATTTGAAATAAAAAACTAAAGTGTCCCTACCTCTCCTGCCATGCCCTGTCCCCACAGCCATCACTGTTAACAGTTCTCCTTCCAGAAAACTTGTAATGCAAATAGAAACATATGGTGACTCTCTCTCTTTGTGTGTGTGTTTTTATTATTTTATTTTATTTTTTAAATTTATTTTATTTATTGATTTGGCTGTGCCGGGTCTTAGCTGCGGCGCGCGGGATCTTCGTTGCAGCATGTGGGATCTCGTTCCCTGACCAGGGATCGAACCTGGGCCCCCTGCATTGGGAGCATGGAGTCTTACCCACTGGACCACCGGGGAAGTCCCTGTGTGTGTCTTTTTAATGTACATGAAAGGGATCCTTTCTTTTAAACATAACAAATCTTAGATCTTTCTCTCTCAGCTCATATAGCTCTTCATCATTCTTTTTAATGGGTTATTGGCTATAGTTCAAGGGAAGGTCAATGAGTACTCCTATGATTATTTAATTGGATCCCATTGATGGACATCGAGGCTGTTTCTCAGTTATTTAGTATCCTAAGTCATGCTGTGGTGAATATCCTTGTTCCCTCATGGAAATATTTCTGAAGGGTGGAAAGAAGGGGATTTGTTTTTAAACAGCTTTACAAAAAACTGCACATATTTCATGCAGATATTCAACTTGATGACTTTGGACATATGCATCCCCCCATGAAACCATTACTACAATCAAGGTAATAGATATATCCAGCACCTGCAAAAGTTTCCTTGTGTTCCCTCACTTGTTTTGTGGTAAGAATACAACATGAAATCTACCCTCTTAACAAATTTTTAAGTGCATAACACAGTATTGTTAACTATAGACACTGTGTTGTACAGCGTATCTATAGAAGTTATTCATCTTGTTTAACTGAAACTTTATACCCATTGAACAACTCCCCACCCACACCCCCATGCCAGCCCCTGGCATCCACCATTCTGTTCTCTGCTTCTATGAGTTTGTTTTAAATATTGCATATAAGTGGAATCATGCAGTATGTGTCTTTCTCTGATTGGCTTATTTTACTTAGCATAATGTCCTTCAAGTTTGTCTATGTTGCAAATGGCAAGATTTCCTTTTTTAAGGCTGAATAATATGTCATTGTAGGTATAGACCATGTTTTCTTTATCTGTTCATCTGTCAGTGTACATTTGGGTTGTTTCCATATCTTGGCTATTGTGAATAATGCTGCAGTAAACATGGGACTGCACATAAGAATACTCTTCCAGATCCCGATTTTAATGAAATAATGGGATTTAAAAAATTATTTATATAAACATTATTTATCACTAATTAATACAACAACCTCTGGAGAGGTTATAGTAATTTATATTTTTACACACAGCATGTGAGTGCCTTTTCCATATGTCCTTGTCAAAATTGGTTATTATTAATCTTAAAATTTGGGGGGGGGTAGTAATTGAATAGAACTTTGTCAATGCCTTCATGTAAGTCTGAAGTTATAATTAATGAGGACTTCAGTTATGGAAACTGGAAAGCTTGACCTTGATGTGGCAGTGTTCTCAGGCACATTGCAAGCTGGGCAGGTGTCCCTCAGGAAGCAGGGTTAGCCCCTAAACAGATTTTGGCTGAACTGCAGGGGGCAGTGTTGAGCAGAGGGGCCAGCAGTGGGTGATCTGCCTGCCTTCGCCTGGAGGCATCAGGGAGACTGCCATGTTGCCTCTGGTTTTGAGGGTACAGAAGCTCCTAAGAGACTCACACCGCCACCCTGGGCAACCCAGCTGAAAGGGTGTGAAGCAGTTATTCCCTTTGATAGCCAGAGAAACTGAGCCTTTGAGGGCCATTTTGAAAGGCTAACATTTCTCCCTGGGGGAACTTTTCTCAGAGCAGAAGCAATTTTTTTTTTTTTCACGTCTCTGTTTTGACCTAAATTATCTGTGGGGTTGTACTTTTTAAAATACAGAAGCTATTTTTTGTTGATATTTCTTCCTTTTCACTTTAAATTTTTGTATTATCGTTAATTTTGAGATTAACGTAAATTTTACCCCAGCAAATTCATTTTGATTTAGTTTTTTTGTGTTTTTTTGGGGGGGGTGGTATCCTCTCCAGTTGTATAGTAGCACCTACTTTATCATATTGCTTTTATATTATGTACTTTTCCTTTAAAAACAGGGAGTGGGTGTGCTTTCTTGCTCACTTTATCTTATAAAAAGAAAACATTGATATCCTGATAGAGGGCACTGTATTTTGATCACTCAGGAATTTTGATCACAGGAGAGTTGTATTTTATAATTTAAGATGAGAAACCGTAAGGCTGCGTATGTAGCATACAGCAGTATTTACTAATTAATCATATTGAGTTTTGACCCAGATGTGGGAGAAACTAAAGTTTTCTCTGAGTCGTTGATTTCAGAGGCATAAAGTTGCATTAATATGTGAAAGCAAACTTGCAAAGTTTCTCTAGTTTCCAGCCTTTATTAGGTCATCATGTCACTCAGAAGTGTGCCAGGCATGTAGTAGTTACTCCAAAAATGGGATTCAGTTCCTTCAGGATTTTTGAAGCCCCTAGATATACACGGCACCATGCCAGTAAAATTATGCAGTCCACAGGGATAGAGCCCCTCAGAATTATTATTTATTTATTTTTTTGTGGTATGCGGGCCTCTCACTGCTGTGGCCTCTCCTGCTGCGGAGCACAGGCCCCGGACGCGCAGGCTCAGCGGCCATGGCTCACGGGCCCAGCCGCTCCACAGCATGTGGGATCTTCCCGGACCAGGGCATGAACCCGCTCCCCCTGCATCGGCAGGCGGACTCTCAACCACTGCGCCACCAGGGAAGCCCCAGAATTATTTTTAAATCTTTACTGGAAATTTATTTCCTAAATACACCAACATTTCTCACTTAGTTCTTTAAGCATTTTACAAGTAGCTAGTTAAATATAGACGAGGTATAGGTAGTGATGTTTGTGTTTGGTGTGGGTAAGGAGATGACCCTGGCAGGCTTGAGATGGGTTCTCTTGTTCTTACTGTTCCAGTACATTTTTGTTTTAATAGCCCTCCCTTTTTCATTTATTCCTCTTTCCCCCTTCCAGTATGGCAAATGCAAATCTACAGATAAGCTGTAGAACCATATTTTCCTAAACGGGAAGATGGTTCCATGGATTTTTAAAGTTTAGGGTAGTCTTGATTTAAGGATTTGTCACGTAAAACTGTAATATCTTGTCTCCAAATTAATGTGCTAATTAGAAACCTAAAAGCCTAGTGATAAACAGGAATTTTAGAATCTTCTCCACTTTTTACCAAGTTCAGAAATCTCTTATAAGACCTTTGTTTGCTTCATGGTCATCTAGTTTTTAAATTTATACTTGTAGTGACGGGGACCTTACTACCTCGCGGGGCAACCCCTTTCCATTTCCCGAAGCTGTCATCATTGGAAAGCACTCCTGTGCATCTGCAGGCTGCCTGTGGTGGGACAGTGCGGCATGTGTATATTACACATCACGAAACTACTTCAAATGAGTATTTCTTTTCATCATTAGATGGAAACTACCCAGTGCAAAGATCATGTGTGACCAGCCTTTCTCCTTGTAATGCCCTGAACATACGCGCTCGGTACTGTTTAGAGGATGAATTCTTACTTAGTTCCATATGACTTGAAGATTAACTGGAAGACAGGCTAAATATTTTTTGCCTGTATTTGAATTAGAAAATGTGTTAAGTGGGCCTTTGAAGAATAGATAACAGTCAAATTTAGGAGGTTTTTTTCCATTGGTTAAAATGGAAGTATTCTACAGTGATATGCTTTCGAACCACAAATAAACTCTGATACATAGCAAATGATCCAGTTAGATAAGAAGTCTATTTATTTTGTTGTTTATTTGTGGTCCTCATCCCTGCCAAAAGTGCAGAAGAGTAAAGCAAGCTGTAAACTCTGTAATGACTAGTTATTTTAGCTGTTGTCTTTAAGAAGCCAAAGGGGATAACCTTAGAGAATATATTAAAACCTGGGAAGCTTAAAAAAAAATCAGAAGATCCTAGGGTACCTAGAAGCGTACCAAGAAAGACTTGATTCCACCTGCAGAACTCCCTGGAGTTTTTTGTTTTTTTTAAAAAACTTTTTTTTTTTTTTTGCGGTACGCGGGCCTCTCACTGTTGTGGCCTCTCCAGTTGCGGAGCACAGGCTCTGGGTGTGCAGGCTCAGCGGCCATGGCTCACGGGCCCAGCCGCTCCGCAGCATGTGGGATCTTCCCGGACCGGGGCACGAACCCGTGTCCCCTGCATCGGCAGGCGGACTCTCAACAACTGCGCCACCAGGGAAGCCCCTCCCTAGAGTTTTAAAATCTAGTTTTCTGTGGTATTGCACAGTGAACAGGCAAACGCTGCTATAAATCATTCCTTACCAAATGGCCCAGGGTTTGAAACTAAGGGGCTGAAAAGGCTCCCTGTTGCCAACCCCTTGGTCGTGCCTGAGGACGCCAAGGCCAGAAAGTGCCAGTTGCTTTTCAAAAAGAACATAGCTGCCCTCAGGCAGAGCCTGAGTCTGGAACTCAAGTTTTTTTGACTCTGTCTAAAAATAAAACATCAGAAGAGGCAGAAACTGTTGATTGCTTACTCAGCCACATTTTAAATGTTATAGCCAGTGGAGGTTGGGACTTAGACATTTTTCTTTCTTTATAAACCATTTTGGATCACCTGGTGTTTCTAGCTTCCTGTGAATCCTGTACCCGCTCTGGACCTGAATGGGCTTGCCGCTGCGGGCACACCCCTCCTTCCAGATTCTGTTACTTCGAGGCTGCACTGCCTACCACTGCCCCCCAGCATGCTCCCCTCTGGCACTTGGCACCCATTGCTATTTAACTAGTGCCCTTCTCCTGGCTTCCTGGTCCATCACAGCTGTGCTAGACTGAGACACCACGAGAACAACCTCACTCTGGCTTACCTCCAGCTACCTGGAGCCTGGCCTCCCACCTTGTCTGCGTCCAACACAAGTTGAGCAGATTTCCTCCCATTTTATATTCAGTTTTCCCTCCTAAAGGTAGCTCTTCACAGTTGTGCCAGCTTGTTAAGGAATGCTGTTTTCGCTTTCTTCTATTCTGCAGTAGTAATTGACTACACCCAGCCCCTTAGCCAGCCTAGTTTTTCCTTTCATCTTGTTCATTGATGCCCCCAGCCCCTCAGGCCTCAGCCCTTGCAGGTGTCCTCACTCCTGTCTTTCCATTGCTGGTCATGCCCTGCGGCCCAGCCATTGTGTCCGTGTGTGTGTCACTTCTGGAGCCCATTTCTTTCCTTCCACCATCCTGCAGACCTTCAGCTAGTTAGTTCTGCAGTTGCAGTAATTTATGAGCCATTCCTCCGCCTCCAGTCTCGTCTCTTTCCCAATCCATTGTTTGCACCACTGCCAGATGAATCTTCTTAAAATGCTCCATTTTTTAAGTCAGTCTTTCCCTGGTCCCTCTCAGAAGCATTTAAATAGTTCCGTTAACCACCGGGGAAGGTCTGAACTTACCTTTTTGTTCAAAGCCTGCTGTCATCAGGTGCTGTCTTGCTCTCAGCTGCTGTTCCTCCCTTTACTCCTCCCTCCGCCACAGGCTGTGCCCTTTGCTCGGTGCTCCCTGAGTGTGCCTCGTACCTCTCGGTCTCTGGAAGTCTTCTTAGCTCCTTCGTGGAGCCTTGTCTGCCAGCCATTCTTTTCAGGTCTTTGCTGATATTCACTGGCTGACCTATTCATTTGACACTTAATTCACTAAGCAAACATTATGAAAGACACGCTGTTTTGCTTCTGTGAGGAATGGATTACAGAGGGGTTAGAGGGTCATCCCCACTGCCAGGAAGCTTGTCTTTGTCACCTAGATTCTGTATCTTCTTGTGTTCATATCTACTGGATCAGAAGTGTAAAGGCAGAGGCCAGGCCTTACGCTTGAAATTTAAGAAATTTAAAAATCACCAGCACCCAGCAAATATTCTGCACAGGCAGTTAATACATGCTGCGAGAGCTGCTAGTACACTTCTAGTAAGGCTTCTTGGAATTTGGAGTTTCTTGTTTTATTTATTTTGGCATTTTGATTAAATTTTGTACGTTCCCATTTTAGCATAAATTGTAACTTTAAAATTACGGTGAGAAATCTATGAATGTAAAATCATCAGCTGAGTTATCTTATAGACTTAATTGGGTAAGATTATTTAAGCTAGTGATTTCGCATTAGTCTGGCCCTGCTCATGTTAACTTTTCTGCTTTTTTTTTCAGCCTGCATGAAGAAATAAGTGATTTTTATGAATACATGTCCCCAAGACCAGAGGAGCAGAAGATGCGGATGGAGGTGGTGAACAGGATCGAGAGTGTGATTAAGGAACTCTGGCCCAGTGCTGACGTGAGTACCTGTCTGGGTAGAAGGGTGCTTAGGTGGCAATATCCCTGTGTATGTGCATCTGTAGAGTTGTGATCTAATGAAATTTTAAAAGCAAAGAATTCTCTTCAGCTCTTAGAATTTGGGGCTTCCTAATTATTTGCATTGAATTAGATGACTTACTTAAAACTGTTTCTTTGCGGTACTGAATAGCAGCTACGAACTGCAAACTATTTCTAGGAATCATTACTATAAAGAGAAGAAAGACAAATAAAGCCTCCTTGTAGTAGTGGGTTATTTGGATGTGATGTCTCAAAACGCTGTTACTATTTTCTTCCAGCCTGTCAGTATGAACATTACATAATTGTGTACAGCTGAATGAAGATGTCAAGTAGGAGTTTCTTATGTCATTTGAAATTCATTTTCATAGGCTAATGCAGGCGTGTGTTCTACTTTCCTGAAACTGCTGTTTTCTTCTTTCTTTTTTTTATTTTTTAACATCTTTATTGGAGTATAATTGCTTTACAATGGTATGTTAGTTTCAGCTTCACAACAAAATGAATCAGTTATACATATACATATGTTCCCATATCTCCTCCCGCTTGCGTCTCCCTCCCTCCCACCCTCCCTATCCCATCCCTCCAGGTGGTCACAAAGCACCGAGCTGATCTCCCTGTGCTACGTGGCTGCTTCCCACTAGCTATCTCCCTTACGTTTGGTACTGTATATATGTCCATGCCTCTCTCTCGCTTTGTCACAGTTTACCCTTCCCCCTCCCCATATCCTCAAGTCCATTCTCTAGTAAGTCTGTGTCTTTATTCCTGTTTCACCCCTAGGTTCTTCATGACATTTTTTCCCTTAAATTCCATATATATGTGTTAGCATACGGTATTTGTCTCTCTCTCTCTGACTTACTTCACTCTGTATGACAGACTCTAGATCTATCCACCTCATTACAAATAGCTCAATTTCGTTTCTTTTTATGGCTGAGTAATATTCCATTGTATATATGTGCCACATCTTCTTTATCCATTCATCCGACGACGGGCACTTAGGTTGTTTCCATCTCCGGGCTATTGTAAATAGAGCTGCAATGAACATTTTGGTACATGACTCTTTCTGAATTCTGGTTTCCTCAGGGTATATACCTAGTAGTGGGATTGCTGGGTCATATGGTAGTTCTATTTGTAGTTTTTTAAGGAACCTCCATACTGTTCTCCATAGTGGCTGAACCAATTCACATTCCCACCAGCAGTGCAAGAGTGTTCCCTTTTCTCCACACCCTCTCCAGCATTTATTGTTTCTAGATTTTTTGATGATGGCCATTCTGACTGGTGTGAGATGATATCTCATTGTAGTTTTGATTTGCATTTCTCTAATGATTAATGATGTTGAGCATTCTTTCATGTGTTTGTTGGCAGTCTGTATATCTTCTTTGGAGAAATGTCTATTTAGGTCTTCTGCCCATTTTTGGATTGGGTTGTTTGTTTTTTTGTTATTGAGCTGCATGAGCTGCTTGTAAATTTTGGAGATTAATCCTTTGTCAGTTGCTTCATTTGCAAATATTTTCTCCCATTCTGAGGGTTGTCTTTTGGTCTTGTTTATGGTTTCCTTTGCTGTGCAAAAGCTTTTAAGTTTCATTAGGTCCCATTTGTTTATTTTTGTTTTTATTTCCATTTCTCTAGGAGGTGGGTCAAAAAGGACCTTGCTGTGATTTATGTCATAGAGTGTTCTGCCTATGTTTTCCTCTAAGAGTTTGATAGTTTCTGGCCTTACATTTAGGTCTTTAATCCATTTTGAGCTTATTTTTGTGTATGGTGTTAGGGAGTGATCTAATCTCATACTTTTACATGTACCTGTCCAGTTTTCCCAGCACCACTTATTGAAGAGGCTGTCCTTTCTCCACTGTACATTCCTGCCTCCTTTATCAAAGATAAGGTGATTATGTCATTTGAAATTCGTTTTCATAGGCTAATGCAGGCGTGTGTTCTGCTTTCCTGAAACTGCTGTTTTCTTCTCTTTTTCTAATCACTCCTTGCCTCCCAGTATAGCTCCCACCCAGTGAACAAAACTTTTGCCCAAGATTTCCTCTGCTTATTTGCGGTTCTTATTGTTGACGCTCACTTTTTAGGGCTCCTTTGAGGGCCTGTTGTACAGTTTTGTGCATTCGAAGAAGTAACTTACTAGAATCCATTACGTTGTACATTGTGTTATACAGCTTTTCTTTAGACTCCGTCATGGGCTGGTAAAGGTGAAGCCAGGGAAGTTTTTCTGGTCCAGTTGGCAAAACAAAGAAGCTTCAAATAAGATACTGTAGGTACAGGGAAGAGGGGAGGACACTAATAATATTTTGTTGAGCAGCCACTGTATGCCACTATGTGATCTAGATTGACAGCTTTCAACTGGGGACAAGTTTCTCCCCCAGGAGGCATCTGACAACGTCAGAGACATTTTTTATTATCGTGACTGGTGAGGTGCTCCTGGCATATGATGAGTAAAGGCCAGGGAGGTTGCTAAACATCACATGATGCACAGGACAGCTCCTCAACACAAAGAATTATCTGCCCCGGAAGACAGTAGTGCTGAAGTTGAGAAACCCTGATCTAAATCAGTCCTCCTCCTTCTGAGGTGGGGGGTTTTATCCACAGTTTTTTTGCAGATGAGGTGCACGAGGCTGTGATTAGGTTCCTGGGTCCATCTCACCTCAAAAGTTGAACTTTTTTCATTGTTCGTCCTTTATTGCAATTACTGAGTCTTCCACTGTTCTCTGTGGTTTGAGATAGGATATGTCCTGATTTTATGCCACAGCATGATGTTATAATGACAGTGCCTGGTGTTCTCTGTGGAGATGGCCTACAGGCTGGCACTTGTCCTGGAACTGAAGTGGTCTGACCCTAATTCAGTAATCTGTGAGAAGATTCCCTTTGAGAGAACAAAAGTTAAGGATTTGTGATTATATCTCTAGATTATCAGGGAACATTAGTGACCTGAACATTACTTTTGAGAGGTTTCTGTTTAAGTCTACATATTTGATATTTGAACCTAATAAGTTTAAGCTATATTCCGAATGTCTGCCTATAAGCCACGGGATCCCGCTTCATGAAAGCATGGTGTTAGAAAAAAAATGCTCTTGTAGTACTAAAAATTACCAGTAGAGGGTGGCAAAACCCTGCATTTCTCCATAGCTTGGTGGCTCTTCATCTGATATTTTAATATAACAATTTTTTCTCTTTTAGGTCCAGATATTTGGAAGTTTTAAAACTGGCCTGTATTTACCTACTAGGTTAGTACATTTATGGCACTTATAAGGGATTGTACATTTTTTTAGAGTGTATGCGCTTTGACTGTTGAATGTGTAAGAGTTGAAACAAAGCAGATTTATGGAACAAAAATTCACTTACCTGTATTTTATTTGAATTATCTTGAGGTAGAATATCACTGCAGAGAACTGTTCAACCCTGTAACTTAACCCACTAACACAGATGTTAATGTCGTACTATGGTAAAACACCTGATTATGCTCTAGAACTTTGTATTCTCTGGAATGCCAGGTCTCTCATTTTTTATTGAGAACTCATACTATTAGCTCCTGTTCCAGTGCTCTGATTCAGAAAATCAGGGTACAGACTCTTCTCTGAGGGAAGTCTTGGTCTTTTCAGGCCTCTTGTTTGTTTCGGTCTTCTCAAATGAGGGCTGTCTTGGCCCATAGCTGGGGGTGGGGTGTGTGTGTTGGGGGTGATTTTGGGGGTTAGTAAGACTTCCTTGAGGAGTGAGTGCCCGTCCTGTAAGAATTGAAATGCTGTGGTCTTTATGAAGCAAAAACATTTATGATGTTTTTGTTTTTATTGTGGTAAGAGCACTCAACCTGAGATTTACCCTTTTAACAAATGTTCAAGTGCACCAAAGGCATCCATCATGTTTTTCATTTGAGTTTGATTCAGTCTACTTTACCCAAACTTAAAATGTGTTAAAGTGGATGGATCCTAGCAATTTCCATTCTTCCCATTGCTGTCTTAGGCCTACAAAAGCCATAAAATATTCAACTTTGAGTCCATTAATATTTTTCCTTATTTAGGTTCTGAGCCTCAGCAAAACCTGAGTCCCTCTTTCTAATAATTTAATTAAATTTTATGAACAGTACTACATTTACCTAGTTCAGATTTGAAAAGAGCACACACATAATTACAATGAAAAGTCTGGATCCCACCTCTCTCCCCCAGTTTCTCTCCTTGGAGGAGCTGCTACTACCAGTTCTTTGCATATCCTTCCAGAGATATTCTATGCATATAAAAGGGAATGTGTGTTTCTTCCTTTTGTACACAAATGGTAGCATACTAGATACACTGCCTGCATCTTGCTTTTTATAGTTAATAATGTAAGTCACAATCAGTTAACCTCATTCACTTGGAAGGTCTTCAGTTTTTTAGTACCAGAAGCCTTTATGAACAGGAAACGTTAACTGGTGTTTTTGAGGTGTTACTTCTTTTAAAATCACCCCGGGAAATGACCAGGAGAGGGAAGGAAGTTGTTAAAATCACCAGTTTCCACTTCCTGTCTAAAAACAGTCCTCACCAACACATTTAGTCTTCATTGGGCAGGGTGAGAAATAGAGTTCCATTGTACTAACCTGCTGTCTGTAGCTTGAATGAGTTAAAGTAAGTACAGTTTCTCACTTCTTGAAACAACTCTTGTGTGTGCTCTGTGTTCAGTGACATCGATCTTGTGGTGTTTGGGAAGTGGGAGAACCTACCCCTCTGGACCCTGGAAGAAGCTCTTCGGAAGCATAAGGTTGCAGATGAGGATTCGGTGAAAGTTCTAGACAAAGCAACTGTAAGTTCTTCAACATTTCATCTTAGACCCTCTAGGTTACTTATGCATGAAACTTGTAAAATTAAAATTTAATTTTGGTGAGCACCGTCGGATTGTGAGTGAATTATTCCTTCCTTTTGTTCGTGATCACAGTGCTTGTACATAAAAAGTTGTGTTTGTGAGACAAATGAATTATTCTGGTTGTACATTTCTTTAAAAAATATTATTCAATTTATCATACTAATACTGTAGAGATTTTTTAATATAAAAACATAAGTAAAAATGTGGATATCTGATAAAGTTTATAGTTGCACAGCTGTTGCTTTTCTATCATATTTTGTATCCTTGAAGAATTGTATTAATTGAAATTTTGTAAATCAAGTCATATTTTAACTAACGGAATGGACATTAAAGAATTTTCACAGAAGCTCATTTTAGAAATAAATATGTCTATTTTAGAAGTTTGGATTTTTGCATAGTAGGTTTTATTAGAGCAAAACAACTTGTATTGTTTCTTATTAAAAGCTGTTAATTTGGAAATCCAGTTCTGTACACAAAGTTTGCTGGCCTGAGTTTTCTAATGCATGGTAGAAATAGAGCTTTTTTTTTTATTTTTTTAAGAATTCCTGATATCGCATATAAATCATCCTATCATTTTTCATTTGAGAATCATTCTTACATTTTAAGTTCTCTTGTTAGGTTGTTTTTTGGGCTGTTTGCACAACTGACCAAAAAGGCCAGCGACTTACTGCGTGTGACTTAAGAATCTAGCAGTTTTCTTATTGGAAACGGTTCGGTGCTGTGGGCTGACATTCATAATTCTTGATTTTCTTGAGTTGGAAACTGTTCTCCAAAGTATATTAATGTTGAGAAAGTTTTTGTTACCTGATTTCAAAACTCTCAGTTAGTAGAAATTACAAATATATTGCATGAGGTTAATGCTAAATATGTAATGTAAAATATCTAGAAGGCCAAGTCAACTGTGGTACGGAGTGTTCAGAATACTCAGTGTTTTTATGTCCTCATGAGGAAGTGAAGACCTCAAGTCTGATAACCTTCCATCTCCTGATTTTGTCATTTAATTTGGTTAAAGTATTTAAATTTTACCTGTCTTCTCTTTCTAGGTACCTATTATTAAATTAACAGATTCTTTTACCGAAGTGAAAGTTGATATCAGCTTTAATGTACAGAATGGTGTGAGAGCAGCTGACCTCATCAAAGATTTTACCAAGGTCAGAGAATTTATAGTGTTTATTCAGTGAAAATGTTAGAAATGGAGTTGTGTTTTGAGATTCTGTTGTGGTGGTGTTCTGATATACTTGGCTAAACTATTTTTATATGTGTATCGCTGACAAATGCTTCTTTTCTGTGCAGTGGTTTTACTTTCCTTGAATCTGCTTGTAATAATCAGTAATTTATAATGTGACCTCAAGTAAGAATTAAGGGTTGAGGAAGCTTTTGAAGAACTTCTCTCCAAGAGTTCAGATTAAGACCCTCTCTAGGGAGCCTTTTCTAGATTTTAATCCCCAAGTCACCTGTAAGATAGGTCCTGCAGGTGTCCTCATCTTATCTTGAAGTGGTTTAAGTCTGTTTCTGCTTATTCTATTTTCTTCCCAGATAGTGCAGAATTTGTCAACATCATCTTCAGAACATTTCACATGCTTAAACCCATCAGCTTTTTTCTCCCAAAACTAAAACTGTGAACTGCTTTGGCTTATGTAGAATATCATTTCTCTCCATTCACAATGTTTTTTTTAAATAAATTTATTTATTTTCGTCATTTATTTAATTTTTGGCTGCATTGGGTCTTCTCTGCTGCATGCGGTTTTCTCTAGCTGCTGAGAGCGGGGGCTACTCTTCGTTGCAGTACGCGGGCTTCTCACTGCAGTGGCTTCTCTTGTTGCGGAGCACAGGCCCTAGAGCACGCGGGCTTCAGTAGTTGTGTCGCATGGACTCAGTAGTGGCAGCACACGGGCTCTAGAGCACAGGCTCAGTAGTTGTGGCACACGGGCTTAGTTGCTCTGCGGCATGTGGGATCTTCCCAGACCAGGGCTCGAACCCGTGTCCCCTGCATTGGCAGGGGGGGTCTTTAACACTGCGCCCCCCCGGGAGCCCCCCCCCGGTTTTTTTTTTTTTTTTTTTTTAGCAGCTCTTCAGGTTCACCTTTTTCTTTTTATGTCAGAAAACATTTTAACTCTCCTGTGGTGAACATTATATTCTTGTATAAATGAGCGGAGTATAGAAAAGCAGAAAAAGAAAAATATTATCTGTAATCCCACTCTTTTGGAGGTATTGGGTGTGTATAAAGTTTCTTTTTACCAGAAAAAAACTTTTTTAAAAATTGAGAATAATACGTATGATGAAAAATCTTACCAGTATAAAAGGGTAGTGAAAAGTGAGTCACCCTTATACCTTATATGCTTAGATCAGCTTCATAGGATGTGCCTTCATCGGCTTTTTTTCTTTGCTTTTTATCCTCTTCTTGAAATTTTTAACAAAAGGCATATAGCACACTATATACAAGATGTCTAATACTTTTTTTCTAACTTAATATTTTGGTGGGTTTTTCTGTATCAGCACAGTCAGGGTTCCTTCATTCTTTTCACTGACTACACGGTTGTCCCTTGTCAGGATTATTGTGCTTTGTGTAGCACTTCCCCGGCGTTGCTTCCAGTGGTTTTTTTCTGTTACAAAAAGTGCTTGGTGGACATCCTTCCATGCCTACATCTTTCTTTACACTAATAAATTGTAGGAAGATTCCCGGAAGTGGAATTTCTGGGTCAGAGGATATATGCAGAAAAAATTCTGTTGGAAATTTGCCGAGTTCTTCTTTAAAGAGACTATATTTCTGAGTTCAACTGTAGTGTTTAAAAATGATTATTTCTCCATATTTTTGTTGTTTCTCGTGCTTGCTTGCTTTGACATGATTTGCAAAAGTTTAAACTTTTTTCTTTCTTATGGAAGCAGTTTGTTTTCATTGTAAGTGTCAAGAAAAGAGTGGAAATCACTAGTAATTCTACCGCCCCTAGGTAATGGCTGTTGACTTCTTTCTCGATGTTTGTGCCTGCTTTGTTCCCCTCGGCATCCCTAGCCTAGGGCCTGGCTTGTGGAGAGTACTTAATGAGTGTGTGCCTGAGTGAAAGACAGACTCACACTGTCCATATTTGCCAGCATGGATGTTCTCACCCTTCTTTGTAAAGCACAGAAGGTGGGTCTGTGTGTTCACCTGCCCGCATGGAGAACGGCAGGCAGGATGGCTCCTGCTTCTGGGCTCTGCAGAATCATCTGAAGGACCCTGGTCTGCCTATGGAGTGCCACCTACAAGAAGTGATTCTTTAAAATCCCACTGATTTAGTGCTTTAAGAGATGGGAATTCCCTGGCGGTCCAGTGGTTAAGGACTCTGCGCTTTCACTACATGGGGCCTGGATTCGATCCCTGGTCGGGGAACTAAGATCCTGCAAGCTGGGAGGTGTGGCCAAAAAAAAAAGAATTGAGACATTGTCCTGTACTGTTTCTGTTACCTATTTACAATTGAATACTATTCGGTAATGGTCATAAATGAGTGTCACAAAATATGTATTGCTAGCGTTTCTGCCCTGTAGTGAGTGCTTGGGTGCTGTCATTTACGTCTACATGTTTTAGATTTTAGATGTGAGGAGACAATCCTTAATTACTTATAGCTTACTTTTTTATAGCTTGTTTTTAAAATAGAAAATTAAGTTATTACATATGTCCACCAAAGTTTGTAATGTAAGGACCAGTTTATACTTAGAGACAATATATGCTGTTAATGCGTAGAGCTATTATTGATGTAGGAATTCATTGAAAATACAATTTTCTTTTCCAGAAATATCCTGTATTACCATACTTGGTTTTAGTATTGAAACAGTTCTTATTACAGAGGGACCTTAATGAAGTATTTACAGGTGGAATTGGTTCTTATAGTCTCTTTTTAATGGCAGTGAGTTTCCTTCAGGTAAGTTATACCTTACTAGTGTACACTAAACATTTTTTAAAATAAATCATGGGAATCATTTTGGAAAAAATTTAAATCAAGCTCTAATTAGAGTGTTTCCCTTGATTACTTACAACTTTTCCCTTTGAACTAGGTACCTTTTTATAATTTAGCAAATAAGTACTTTAAAATCCCTAGGGAAGAATTTTTTTTTTTTTATTTTTAATCCCGTGTGCTCTAGTATTTTTGAGACTTTTCACTGCAAATTTTAGCATGCAAAAGTATGGTGTGGTTTCCATAGGTGTAAATAGTAACACAAATGCCAAAATTAAGAATGTCTTCTAAGCAACTACTCTTGTAAGTTTAGCTGGAATTGAGATTTGCTGTCTGGTTAAGATGAGTTAGAAGTCTTAATCTCGTCAGTGAGCGTATTTATGTGGCACAGCGTTGCCAACTGCGTGACTCTGCTGGTGAGTCAGAATGACTTCCCTGATGTTGGGCCAAGCCCGCGCTCTCAGCATCCTGGGGCAGCTGTAAAATTCAGCCTTATAAATTGTCCCCCACCAGGTCCCCCCACACCCATGGGGCTTTAATTTAGGTTGTCTATAACAGAAGTACTATTATGATTAGCCTGCTCTAACTCCGTGACCTATTGGCTGCTATGCTAAAGCAAAATTATAATAATACTGTGTATAGAAGTTAGAATGTCATTTATTATCCTCACCTTGAATTTAGAGAAAGTCCAACATAATTCTTTTTCTTCTCATTTTAGTTACATCCCAGGGAAGATGCTTGCATCCCCAATACAAACTATGGTGTTCTCTTAATAGAATTTTTTGAATTATATGGACGACACTTCAATTATTTAAAGACTGGCATCCGGATAAAGGATGGTGGTTCCTATGTGGCCAAAGATGAAGTACAGAAAAATATGCTGGATGGCTACAGGCCATCCATGCTTTATATTGAAGATCCTTTACAACCAGGTATTGAATTTAGGTAAATTGATGGACATTCAAAGAAAAAGGCATTGGGAATTCCCTGGCAGTCCAGTGGTTAGGACTCACTCCGTGCTTTCACTGCTGAGGGCCTGGGTTCAATCCCTGGTCGGGGGAACTGAGATCCTGCAAGCCTCGCAGTGCAGCCAAAAAAAGAAAAAGAAAGAAAAGGGCATTGTCAGTCATCATATCGTACTTTAAACTCTCTTCAGATGAAAAAGTAAGCATTAACTTGTAATTGTAGTCATTTTTTTTCCTCAAAATTTTTTTTTTTTTTTTTTGCGGTACGCGGGCCTCTCACTGTTGTGGCCTCTCCCGTTGTGGAGCACAGGCTCCGGACGCGCAGGCTCAGCGGCCATGGCTCACGGGCCCAGCCGCTCCGCGGCATGTGGGAT
>NW_006786802.1:5395102-5397203 GCF_000442215.2 Lipotes vexillifer | reverse complement strand
CCCGTGTCCCCTGCATCGGCAGGCGGACTCTCAACCACTGCGCCACCAGGGAAGCCCTCAAAATATTTTATAAGCAAACACATGAACGTAAACACGCACACACAGCAGGAAAACACATTGCATACTTCCAAATGAGTTGAGTTGGGAGTAGAATCCATTCGACTCTTAAAGGCAAAGGAGAATGGGTATTAACTATATGGGTGGGTTTGTGCATCTCCAGTTCGGTGCCATTTTTCTTCTTTCTTGCGTCGTCACTGCTCCTGATTCTAACCAGTTGTCAGACGGCGCTTTAAGTGAGGATTTTGAGGTCCTTAGAGGGAGTGAGCTCGCTCATATGTCTCAGAATTCATGAGGGAAAGGGTACCAAGAGATAGTTTAGTTCCCCTTTGGACCCCTTCTTACCTCTTTAATTTTGCATAGTCTCCCTCTGCTTTTTCCAGCTTTAGGTTGGCTTAAAAGTGAGCAGAAAATGAATTCCTCCTGTGCTTTCATGATGCTGTGTTTGCTTGCTTGTATCCCAGTTTTTCTGGGCAATACTTTTTCCTGATATAATTGTAAAATATCTAGATTCCGTGTTATCAGACTTCAATGGAAATGCTTTTAGTCATTTGCTTTTAATGTATTGGCCTTGAAAATGAGTAAGGAAAGGGAGTTAAGAGATAGAGTAGTTACCTAGGAGCCCTTTTCTGGCTTGATGAGCCATCTTATAAACATTAATAGTTCTGTGTGGTGACTTCCCTGGCGGCCCAGTGGTTAAGACTCCGCGCTTCCAATGTAGGGGGCTCAGGTTCGATCCCTGGTCGGGGAACTAGGATTCCATATGCCGCACAGTGCGGCCAATAAAAAAAAAGAAAGTTCTGTGTTTATTCATTGAGGAAATGTTCACTCGGAGCCTACCCTACATAAAGGACACAAAGGTTTTTTCAGCAAGATGGTCCTTGCTTTTTAGGAGCTCATAATTTAGTGAAGGAGATATCTGTATACCTACCAAGCAAAAAATAAGTATTTATAATTTAGCTTGGTTTCCCTCTTAGGGAAAAACAGGCAGTTACTTCTTTTATTTGCATGACTGTGTATGGGATAGTCCTGTTGGGCCAGAAGGCATTTAGGCAATTTATATGCCATAAGAACATATTTATGCGTGATGCACACGTTTATAGACTCTGGGGAGCTGTGGGACCGACTGACAGCTCAGATTCTGAGTGCCGCTCTAGCAGGAGAGTGAGTGCCCTTGCTCTCCCAGAAGAAGGCTCACAAACATTTAGTTCATTTTAAGCCACGGTAAGTTTTAATATCTTATGTATGTATTTCTTTTAAAGGTAATGATGTTGGAAGGAGTTCATATGGGGCCATGCAAGTGAAACAGGCCTTTGATTATGCCTACGTTGTTCTGAGTCATGCCGTATCACCAATAGCAAAGTACTATCCCAACAACGAAACGGAGAGGTAAAAGTTTAACTAAAATCAGCCCATTGGGTCAAAATTGGTTGTGGCTTCTTATCTTCAAATTAATGTACCTCCCCTCTTTTTTTTTTTAAACACTTGCAGCATATTAGGTAGAATAATTAGAGTAACAGATGAAGTTGCCACATATAGAGACTGGATATCAAAGCAGTGGGGCTTGCAGAATAGGCCTGAGCCTTCATGCAATGGTAAGAGTTTTTCATCGATTGAGTATTAGAGGCTTTTCTGTGTTGTGTGTACTTAATGGGAAGAAACGTTTTCCAATCTTTTGCCACTCTTTCAGGAAATGGTGTTACCTTGATAGTAGATACTCAGCAGTTAGATAAATGTAATAATAATCTATCTGAAGAAAATGAAGCCCTTGGAAAATGTAGAAGTAAAACTTCGGAATCTGTTAGTAAACACTCTTCAAACTCTTCATCAGGTCCAGTGTCTTCCTCTTCTGCTACACAGTCCAGCTCTAGTGACGTCGTAAGTATGAAGACATCGTTTTCTAAACCTAGACCCTCAGGAGTTCTGTCGGGGTTAACTCTATCTAGAGAGCCAAGGCTAGCTCATTTTCTTATTTGTTCTGGGAAATTTTAATAACTTTATGATTGTACTTTTTTTTTTTTTTTTTGCGGTACACGGGCCTCTC
>NW_006786802.1:5362541-5394953 GCF_000442215.2 Lipotes vexillifer | reverse complement strand
CTCACGGGCCCAGCCGCTCTGCGGCATGTGGGATCCTCCCGGACCGGGGCACGAACCCGTGTCCCCTGCATCGGCAGGCGGACTCTCAACCACTGCGCCACCAGGGAAGCCCTATGATTGTACTTTTTCTCAACATTGTGTTCAGATTTTCAAGCATATAGCCAAAAGTGAAAGGATTTTAGTGAACATCCATATACACCACCACTAGATTCTACCATTAACATTTTACTGGCTTATCACAGAGCTGTCCGTTCATTCACCAGTTCATCTTATTCTTTGATACATTTCAAAGTATTGCAGACATTAGCACACTTCCTACAAAGTACTGTTGTGTGCTCGTCATTAACCACAGTTCAGTGTTTGTCCAGTTTTTTCTTTTGATATAAAATTAACGTATAAGGAAATCTTAATTATACATTTACTAAATTTTAACAAGTGCATACACATGTGTAACCCCAAATCCTAACAAGATACAGACTATTACCATCACCCCAAAGAGTTCCCTCATGATGTTTTCAAGTAAATTCCCAATCTTACCCTCAGAGGTAACCACCGTTACGATTTTCTAATACCATAGATTAGTTTTGTCTGTTTCAAAATTTTATATAAATGGGATATATACTCTCTTGTTCACCATTTAGAAATGTACAACTTAAGTGGGGTTTTTTTAGCATATTTATAATATTGTGCAGCTATACCACTATCTAATTCCAGGACATTTCCATCACCCCGAAAACAAACCTATTAGCAGTCCCTAATTTCTTCTCTCCCCCTTTGCCCTGGAAATTCCTAATCTACTTTCTGTCTTATCCTGAGTTTACTTAAAATCAAGATCTATTAATAAAATGGGCTTTATTGGCTTCATTAAGTGTATAACATAAAATGTATAACGTAAAATAATCTAAATATGGAAGAGGAGGGCTTCCCTGGTGGCGCAGTGGTTGAGAGTCCGCCTGCCGAAGCAGGGGACGCGGGTTCGTGCCCAGGTCCGGGAGGATCCCACATGCCGCAGAGCGGCTGGGCCCGTGAGCCGTGGCCGCTGAGCCTGCGCGTCCAGAGCCTGTGCTCCGCAACGGGAGAGGCCACAACGGTGAGAGGCCCACGTACCGCAAAAAAAAAAAAAAATTGTAAATATGGAAGAGGCATAGCTTTTCGTTGTCGACGATGACCGTTTATTATAATGGAGTCGTAAACGCTCACATGCAGGGTCTACCTGTGGGCAGTTGTGGTTCCTAGAGCAGAGCTGTGGAGGACAGAATGCTGAGCTAGATGTCACAGACACAGAGGGGCAAAAGCAGACACAGCCTCGAGAGGGCGCCTTAGGGACTGAGAGTATGTGTCTCTGAAATGCTGGGCGGAGTGTGAGGGGAAGGGCAGAGCTCAGGAAAGAGTAGCAGTCATGGCCCCAGCAGCCCAGAAACAGGTGGGCTCAGACCGGTGTCTCTGGGAAGTCTGATCCACTCGGTGTGTTTGGTGCAGGGAGCACTGATCTGTCATCGCAGACTGTGAGAGACTGAGCTTTGTAAAGTGACTGTTTTGTATTTGGTTGAAGACATTGAATCAGGGACTGGGACCTAGGTCCTCACGCTTTACCATGATCTTTCCACTATACCATGGTTCATTTTCTGTAAATAAAAATGCAAATAAACTTGGACCTCTATGAGCTCCTTCAAGGCCAATTAACAAGGTCAGGCGTGGGCAGTGGATTTAACAATGAACAGAAACCCTCTGATAGAATAAGCCACTTTAAATGTTTGGAAGAAAACTTAAGCAGTTAATTTTATAAATTCCTCAGTGTGCTTCCTTTAACTCCCAAATATTTATTAGACTTAGTTCAGAGAGTGCTTAGCTGAAGTTCTTTTCCTCTCTTAATATTGAATGTCTAAATTATTACTGTGTCACGTTATAATTCATGTGACTTGTGTTAGGATTCCGATGCGACACCGTGCAAAACCCCGAAACAGCTGCTCTGCCGCCCGTCCACTGGGAACCGGGTAGGGTCGCAGGATGTGTCCTTGGAGTCCTCTCAGGCAGGCGGGAAAATGCAGAGCACCCAGACCACTAACATATCCAACAGCACCAACAAATCCCAGGTGTGTGGAATTTGCGTTTTTGATTGTTAATATTCCGTATAGAATATTTAGAGTTTTGTACATGCATATACATATATACATATGAATTCATACACATTATGGGTTTAAAGAAAGCTCTAGGTTAAAAAACAAACATATTTTGTTCTAAGAGGTGCCAAAGCATGACAGTGCTTCTAGTAACAGGATGTCCTGAGGATCTTTGTGAGACACCATTGTAACATAAACCTTTGTGGGAATCTAGCACCTGGTCCTTATAAGATGTCCCGGCCACCCCACCTTATTAGAGATTCAGCATAAAAAAAATTGCTTCAAGTTATAAAAAGTTTCAGCTGTACTTGAAGTAAACTCACGTGAAGTTTTTGCATGACCTCATTGCAGTGTTGTGCACATCTGGGAATAATATATCCTTTTTTATTTTAAAATTCAATACCTAGTTGCCTCTGTTGAAATGATCAGACAGCAGTCAGCCATGGTCAGCTGATTAGCTTTAGCTTTGACTTAAAAAGGCCACAGAGACACTCTATTGTAAGTTTTTCAGTTGCATGAAATTTTATTCATCATGAGTAATGAATCAAAATGAGGGGAAGAGGTCATTTCATACTAGACTCTGGCCTAAGGCCATCACACCCTCTTCCCAGTACATCAGGGACCCTGGGGGAGGCCCCTTGGCAGTACAGATTGACTGTTAATGTCAGTCACCTCATGTGTGACTTGACTCGCAGAATCCACTTTACCTGTAGTCATGTGCACCAAACACAGACTCGTTTAGAAATGGCAATTAAAGTGACACGTGATAGCAGGAAAGGAGTGGCCAGCTGTGATGACCCCTGACCTGGCAACACACCTGCGTGTGCGACAGCTTCTTCCAGTAATGCCATTTGTTACGTGGTGTATTGGTTGATAGGCTCCTTAAGAAAAGCCTTACGTTCCATATACTCTGTTAAGAAGACAGGGCTTCTTCTTAACAGAAGTGGTCTATGTTTTTTGATATTTAGAAGTTTCAGAGCCCGAGAGAGTTAACCCCTGTAGTATCGTTTTCTGTCTGCTAGATAAGTCAGCGTATTCCTAGTTATGAAAGCTCCCCGAGGTAGGTCTTAGCCAGTGCTCTGTTGAATCTGCGATACTGATGTCTTTTTGACCGCTTTCCTTCTCTGCAGCATGGATCAGCAAGGCTCTTTCGTTCTTCCAGCAAAGGCTTCCAAGGTACAACCCAAACAAGCCATGGTTCCTTGATGACAAACAAACAACATCAAGGCAAATCAAATAATCAGTATTACCATGGCAAAAAGAGGAAACACAAGAGGGACGCCCCCCTCTCAGACCTTTGTAGATAGTCGGCGTTGTACGATGGACTGTCTTCTGTGTGCAATGATCTCATGCTCAGGACAGTTGGATAGGGACTCCTGGGGAACATTCGGGAGCCTTACACTGTTCAGACGTTGATTTAGCAACTGCGTTTTTTCCCAGCTCGCCACGGAATGGATCATGAAGACTGACAACTGCAAAAACAAAAATCAAGCAAAAAAGGGGAAAAAAAAAGGCTGCTCATTTGATAAGTCATATGCTATAACAGGGTCATTTTAAGATTTAAAGCTTGAATGTAAAATAAATCTATTTCTCATTGGCTTTATGCAGAGTTATAGGGAATAGTATTCAGTGTGGGTAGGGTGATAGAAACAAGAAACAACTTCAGAGGATGGGGTGGGGAAGGAAAACACAGGTATCTTATAGGAAGTCCAGATTTCAAAGGGGAAAGTGATCTGTGCATGTTTGTTTTTTTTTAATATTTTTGCATATATTTACCATTTTATTGTGTGTATATATAGATGACCATATAGGAAATTGATATTTGTAATAGTGGATTTGTTAATACTTTTTACATAACATTACTGTTTAAATTGTAAACAGATTTTTCTCAGGATTAGTTTGAAAAATAATCTGAATTGTCATCTGAACATCCATCTATAGGGAAGTGATTAGTTCTATTACTCAATTTGTTTCCTCAACATTGAAATGACTTAATAGAACCCTTGTGACCTGCTGCAAAAATTTTCCTCTCTAAAGAAAAGGTTATGGTGGCAAATGACGTTTACTTTATTTTGTAAAAAAAAAAAAAAAAAAAAAAAATGTACTATGTACTTTTGTGTAAACACTGAAAAATCTCTAGTCATCTCTAAGAATTAACTTGCAACTGTTTTCTATAGTGCTGTCGTCTTGGGCAATGGGCAATTACATGACTTTGTGTTTGTTTCCTTTGCAGTCTTTTTTTTTTCTTTCTTTTCTTTTCTTCCTAATAGGAAAAAAAAAAAAAGGCCACCCACGTCTGGTCCCATTCCTGTTGCAGTGAAACCTCTGAGTTCCACAGACGTTGCATGCTGGCTCCTCTAACCCTGTGTGCTGCGTGTGCTTGTTTTTCTCATCTCTTATTCTTTTTTAAATTCATGCTTAACTACTGTGGGAGAGAATAACTGTAAACAGCTTTAATTAAATCATACTTATACAAAACTATTTTCTTATACTCCACTTTATGCTTTTGGTATTGTTGATCTTTAAAAATTAAATGGTCTTTGATAATGGATCTATTTTGTATTGCCTTATTAAGACCAAATACTTCTTGTCATCCCATTCTTTATCCTCTCCTTTCATGGAATTGTTATCTTTAATTAAAACTTTTTTAAACATTGGCTTGTTTCAATCATACTGTAAATTTTGGTCGGGGTCAGTTTTGAGTGCAAATGAGATGTATACTTCTGTTATTCATCACATGTTGAGTTTGAAACTCGGTTGGAAGTAATTTAATAGAATGTAAGTGATATTTCTGAAAATGCTTTCTTTTAAGGTGAACACTCATGTTCAGCATCACTATGTCTGGCTCTGTTAATTACAGCCATTTCTGAGATAAGATTCTTTTATAAATATATACATATAAAGTACTATTGGCTTTTAGGAATTTCTTTTATATATGTTTATGAAATACTGAAGACCAATCAGACCATTAATGGACATTTAGTGCAACTTTTTATAAAGAAAACAATGCTAAAATAAGACCAAAACTGATGTCATCACTGAAATTAACAGTTTTCAATAAGTTCGTATTTTAATTCACAACAAAAAAATGTGTTCCAAAACTGGAAGTTCATAATACTTGTGTAAACCGTGGAAGATTTTAAATGTGATGTTATTTTGACAATGTTTTAAATTTTAGAGTCACATTTTATTCTGATCAGAATTTTTATCAAGATGTTGAGCTTCTGTTTTTTGAGACTAGTTTGTCATAACATATTGTGCATAATCACAGTATTTATTTTCTAGGACTATTGTGAATGTGTAGACTTATGTTTACTGCTAAGGGAACAATTATTTATAAAATAATATTAAATCCAGTATTAGCTGCCTATTTCAGACACTTAATACTTGCAGAGATCCATGTTACATTTACCACACTGAAGTTTTTTTTTTTTAAAGAATCACCCTCATTGTTGAAAGTAAATGTACTCTTAGGGTGCAGATATTAGTGTTTCAATAAGCATGTGATTATATTAAGGTGGTGGTAGCGGGAAGATAATCTTGATTCCATTGGGAATCTTAGGTTTTCGTAAATTTATTGGGAAAATAGTTTTTCCTGTACTGCTGACGTTTCTTTTTGGTAAACAGTATCTTTCTAAAAGAAAAGCATGAAGGAGAAATTGAGGTGTGTACATTTCCTCAAATGACCAGCATTGTATTCGTGAATACTGTGTATCTTGCAATGAACGGTGTGGAAGCTGTTCATTTTTCAACCTGAAGTAAAATACTTTCAAGAACTTTTAGTTTGCCTGCTCATTTGTTTTGTACATTCCATCTCTGTATTTGACTCCTGTCTTTTTTCTTTTCTGAGTTTAAATAGTTTCTATAAAGATTTTGTGAATGTGTCAGAAACATGCCATTTAAATATTATAGTCCATCCATATCCATGAGTCATAACCTTCCTTTGCTAGTACTTGTAGAACGGGGTTTTACAAATCCTGCCTCACTGTGGTGACATTTCTCTGGCAGTGGCGTATGTGTACCTGGCTGGTGTGGAAGCTCCTTAAAAAGTTGTCATAAACTTTTCAAAATACTGGTTTTTAGAGGTGCTGAGGGGTCAAAGAGGTGTCAGCACAAAACCTGAGTGGTTATGCTTTGATGATAAAAGTAAATGCATTTTTTCTTCCATTTTTAAGGTGTCCGTGAAGGTGCCCAGTGTTTAGTGTCTTTGATTTGTTTGGAGATGTTGCGCGTGGCTTGCAAATCTAGCTTTGATCTGTGGGATCCACTGGTTTTACATGTAGTCGCCCTCCAGTCTTCACCAGCTGACCATATTATATTTTTGTCCTGTTTTGAGTGTTTTACCTTTCCTTGCATTTTGAGCCCCTCATTAATATTTAGGTTTAATATTGAGGTCATTTGCTTTGGCTCCAGATATTCCTGGATAAAGTCTTCACAGAGCAAAACACGTGCGGTAGGGAGAGCATTTTTAATAGCCTTTTTTCCTCTGGAGTCTTAAATCTCCTTGTGTTTTCTTTTCATTGCCTTAACCTATGGCCTAGTGTTTGGGGGTTCGGAACTGTAGGTGGGTCACAAGAGAGTATGGCTGCTCTGAGCTGCAGGACCCCATTGCTGTGACGTGTATCCATTGCAAAGACCTCCCCGATGACTAGGACGTAGTTTTTTAAGTTGCTCTGTAGAAATCCCTAGGAATCACCGTGGGTATTATTGATAAGTTTTGCTGCTATTTTTATTGTTCATGACGTATCTCCTCAACTTCAATATCCATCTAAAGTTTGAAACCAATCAGTTCCCTCAGTTATCAGACGCTGTTGATTTCTTAGTGTTTCAGTCACTAACTTGGAATGTTGATAGGAAATTGGTTGCTTCTCAATTAACTTTTCAAGCATTAAATGGTAAAGTATAAAAAATATTCCCAATTTTGCTGCGATAAATATTAAAATGTCAAAATTAATAATCAGAAGAGTTTATGCTTATCCATCAGTTCTTACTCTCGTTAAACTGTTTGAATTAGTGGAAAGCAACATTCTCGTAAAGTATTTTGTGAGCGGAGTATTCAATAAATGACTCTATTAAACCTGAGTAGGAAAGTTATAGTTAACAGTTACTCTTTATCCTAATTTTCATCAGTGACATCTAGTGAAATGTGTAGAGGGAGGATGATGTAGCATTGAAGTGGGATCAAAGATACGTGTAAGTAATTCTTTGGAAGTGGTGTCTTTACCTTGTCTCAGTTTCTAAACCTCAAGACTCTTAACTGCCTGCAATTTGATCAGAACATTTATGGGTGGAATAATGTTAAAGAATGAATTTTAATATGCTACTTGGTAGTTACCATAACTAAGAAACAAGCCAGATTTTACCCCGGAGAGTACTTGCATGACTTGGAAAACCCTAAGTCACCCAGGAGCCTTTTTCTCGACCATCTTCTTGTGAGCTGTCTTGACATTACACCTTAAGCAACATTGTTTCTTCAAAGAGAATGAACTAAATGTCTGCATACATTGAATGCTGACAAAATTATTAACCAAAGGAATTGCTTATAAAGTCTGCTGATCTATTTTATATCCAGAGTTAAATATTTACTTAAGGACAGCTTTTAGCTCATAAACTGCTAATGTGCTAATGTTTGTTTTCCTCATGTCAGGTTGGGTTTTTGTTTTTGTTTTTTTCTGAGTATTTGGCCTTTATATTTTCTGCTTGGGTATGTGCCTTATTAAGTTTAAGTTTAGCCTAGTCCATAGTCTACTAGCCTGAAGGAGGTAACACTTTAGAAAGAGGCTGAACCAGAGAGATGGAGATAGTGCATCCCCTCTGATGACTAAACACTTGAGGTATCTCCTGGATTTACTGAGAGACATGTTAGCCATGTCAATAAGAACAGATGCTAACAGGGAAGTCAGGTGTTCTCTTGTTTTGTGTATTTCAGCGAACGTGTTGATTGGTATTTGCACATCATCTTAATTTTGCATTTTAATTTAAGTCCTTTTGGTTCCACACAGCCATGGCTTCTTTTCATTGCAGCAGCTTCTAGGTGTCCTGATTACAGGGAAGGTCTCCACTAAGGAAACAGTCTGGATGAATTCGTTAGGAGTGTTGTTTTATCTTAAAGATGCTGTGGTAACGAGAGATTATGAAGTAAAACAAGCTGGTCATTACCCACTGGTGGGGTGGGTGGGGAGGGGAGAAGAAAGAGGCCCAGGAGAAGCATTCTATAAAGCCAGTAACTCGGTGAAATTTAGTCCTTGTCTCTTATGGATTAGTCAGCCGTACTTTTTGAAGAGAATGAGATTTTTGGTTATCAGCCACTTTCTTTGAGTTTAAATTTATCTTCAGCTTTCCGCTTGGGTTCTGTGCAATTCATAGCTGTTCCCTAAATCATTTCATATTACCTTTTATATTTGGTTGCGGCTTATCACAGCATGTCTCTTTGTCCCTAAACATAATCTCTGAAATTTAAGATCCCCTCCCTCTGATTTTTACATACTGAAACTTCCAGTCACTTTTTTTCAAAGAAGTCTTTTGAAAGTCCTGTAATCCTAAAACAATTCAAAGACTTGTTACAAGTATCAGAGTCTTCACACTGTACTCGCTACTAAAAAGCACCGTCTTATCGCATGGTGTTAAAGATGAGAGGATAGGTGGCAGCCAGTGTAGCTTCTGGATATGAAATGTGAAGGACTATTGAGATAAACATTCTTTTTTTGACTGGAATATACATAGATACATGTATTTAGCAGTTTGATGAACCTGTGTTTGTTTTTAATAACCTTTTATTTATTTCCTTCTTTGATTAGCATTGCCTTCTGTGCTAAGAAATGCGGACTCCTGTGAGGTGCTGGAGGCTTGAATCATCTTGAAAGCTTTGCAGTCTTGTCTAGTTACCGCTGCAGAGGCAGAAAGGAATTTACCAGAAAAAGAGATTTGATACAAATGATTTATGAAATCTCGACATTTCCTGAGGTCATATCACTGGGCACCAGTTACCCTGAATGCTCTGAATGAATTGCACATCTGGAAGCTTTTTTTTTTTTTTTTTTTTTTTTTTAAGCTAACAACGATTTCTTCAAAGATGTCAATTGTTTGCCTTAAAAATTTTATAAATTGCATTTCTGCACACATCTGCCCCCAGTGCTTACCATTGGGTTTATTATTCATAATCTGCAATTCAATAAAGGCTTTGTACTTTGATTTATCTTCATAATCTCTGGTATGAGCCTTTATGTAAGACTGGAATAGCTACTTTAAAAAGAAATTATCTTGTAATTCTGAGGACGGCCCAATTTAGACTGGTAAGAGGTTTTCTTGTATCTGTACAGATAGCATTTCTGTGGGTTTTCATTTTTTTAAATGCCAGCAGTGGAGAGGAAGATGCTTGAAGATGCTTTTTTTTTTTTTCTTTGGCCCATGTCCTAGCCAAAGATATCCTTTTGGCCTCCCCATAGCCACTGCAAGACTGTGGGGACGGACTCCCTCAAATCTGGATATTTGCAAGCACCAACCCAGTTTTACTCTTTGCTTTAATGTAAGGGGTTGTGCTTGCTGTACTAAGAAATTGAGATACCATTTGTTCAGTGGAGCAGACTACACAGACTCTTACAATAGAGTAATGAAAATGTTAGTTTCTCCAAGGAACAGAGAGAAGCAGGGTTAATAATCAAGTGCAACTAAAGCATGTGTTCAGAATTATGCTCACCCAGGGAGCAGAACTGGCAGTCCTATGGCATGGACCAGTGGTGCTTGCCTGGAACGCAACTGAGTGGTGGCGGGGAAAATCCTGAATAGGTTGCTTCAGGATGACTACAAAGCTTGGTTCTGGGTGAAGAGTAGCTCAGCAGTCTGTAGGCAACTGGCTGGTAAATCCAGACTGCCCACTCCAGTTACGGGAAACGTTCTCTTTTAAAAAGCAATAAAGTATAATCCTGTTAAATAGCACCCCAGAAATTTCTCAAAGGAAATTAGAAAATAAATTGAATATACAGGATGATTTTGTCCATTCACCCAGACACAGTGAATTTACTTAATTTCTCAGCAAATACGTGAATGTATGTTCATTGTGAAGAAATGTAATTTGTAAATAGCTACATAAAAGGAGTTAGTTACCCTTCACCCTCTTAATCCCTTCATGTTAGAGCCAGCTTCTTTTAATATTTCAGGATGTGTACTTTAAGATTTAAAAAGAAATGCATTTTCACACATAAACATATCTGCACAAATATAACTTCAGAGGGGTCGTTTCCACTTTTACGTAAGTGGTATCATTCTATAGTATTCTGCAAATCCCCTCCCACCATATAGAGAGATCTTTCCATGTCAGTGCACATACAGATCTACTTCGTTCCTTTTTATATGCTGACGTTTGCTTGCAACTAGCTTTGGTAAATTCACATGTCAGATACCCCAAGGCTCTTAGAAGCTAATAAGCGCTTATGAAATGTCCAGTACTTTTCAGCTTGACTTGAATAGGGGTTTTATAAAGTGTAGATGTTTGATGGCTTTTTTCTTCTGAACTTTTACTGAGAAAAAAAAAAAGATTCCCCTAGTTTTATCTTTTAGGTGAATTTTCATGAGTTGCTTTTTGACAATTCATATCTCTAGGTAAGTAAATAAGAGCAATAATTCACAAAGTCACCCTAGTGTTGTTTTTGTCATTGACTTTCTTTCTTTAACCTTTTTTTTTTTGCGGTACGCGGGCCTCTCACTGTTGTGGCCTCTCCCGCTGCGGAGCTCAGGCTCCGGACGCGCAGGCTCAGCGGCCATGGCTCACCGGCCCAGCCGCTCCTGGGCATGTGGGATCTTCCCGGACCGGGGCACGAACCCATGTCCCCTGCATCGGCAGGCGGACTCTCAACCACTGCGCCACCATGGAAGCCCTTTACTAGGATTTAAATGTTATAAATTGCAACATGGTCATCTGAAGCTACACCCTGCTACTTTTTGTCTGTACTTCCACGTAAAAAATTGCCCTTGGCAAAACTGATAAAAAAAATATTAGTTTTATTGATCATTTTCCCCCACCTGTCCCCTAACTTAATCTTTCAAGACCATTCAGTGACTGTAGCAGCAACAACCGTAAAATTCTCTCTAAAAATAAGTTATCTGTCTTAGAGTAGAATGAATCATACAGTGAGCCAAGAGAGGGAACTCTGGCAAGAAAAGGGATCCAGCTATTTGGGTCAAGAGTAGGCAGAAAACTGCCTTGGATTTTATTGGGAAAATCTGCTGGAAAAATTTGTTGGAAAAAGGATGAACGGTAGCTGTCGGAAATTCCAGATGGTGGTCTCCCTGCTCTTTAGGAGCTGTCATTTTCTAAGGAGATACTTTCCTTGAAATCACTTTCTTAGGCTGCGATTGTAGATTTATTTATTTATTTTTTGCGGTACGCGGGCCTGTCACTGTTGTGGCCTCTCCCGCTGCGGAGCTCAGGCTCCGGACACGCAGGCTCAGCGGCCATGGCTCACGGGCCCAGCCACTCCGCGGCATGTGGGATCTTCCCGGCCCGGGGCACGAACCCATGTCCCCTGCATCGGCAGGTGGACTCTCAACCACTGTGCCACCAGGGAAGCCCAATTGTAGAATTTTTGCTGTAATCTGTGTTCATTAGCATTCAGTAAAGTCTGTGACGAGATGTTCTATGTTTACCAGGTTAGCTTAGGAACACAGCAACTTTGACTTTTAAATTGGGACCATTTTTCACTTGATAAGGAGAATGCTTTATACTTCTTGCTTGTCTAAGAAAACCATTTAGAAACGCCGATGCAATAAAAATTCATATTTTATGGCAAGACAATTTAAAAATAAAAATTTTCTCTGCCTGTTTGGGCCTCGTCCCTCCCTTCTGGTGTGCATTGTGCATCTGCATTATGCATTAATGAGACCTCCCCAAGGGCAGAAATACCTACTCAACCATAAAGATCAATTTTTCTCCTTCTGGTACCAGCCATGTAACTCCTTAGAAGATAACATTCCTTTCTCTATCCTGTAAGGGGTCATAATAACCTTGTACATGCAGACATCTTTGGTGAACTTTCTGTACAATGCCAATATATCATTTCCCTTAAAGATAGCAATTGGTGCAGAACAGACTGGTCAGATGACCTGGGGATATACTGGGCTGCACCTAATAGAAGTTCTTAAATACTTACTTATGACCTTATTAATGTTACTCGCTAGTGTTACTTGTATTCTGCTTATTTTACAAGATTACTGTTTCTTGCATTACCAATGTGTGACTAGCCTCAGATAAAATTAATGATGATTAGGCAACTTGAAACAGTTGATCAAATATGCAAGATAATGACTGTAATAGTGTAACTCTAGATGTAGGAAGAGGGAACTTTCCTGGACCATAACAGACTAGTAAGACAGGTGGTCCAGAGGCTTTTGGCTACTGTTAATAGGGCCTAGTCCAGTAATAGCAAATTGAGTGGCCTATCAACGAAATCCTTGCCTGACCAGGGAAGGAACATTCTTGGCATCATGGGACAAATTGGTCACGAAATGCCTCCCCAAACTTGGTCAAAATTAAGACCAAAAGGCAAGGGATTGTAAAATGAAGAATGTTGCCCACCATCCAGCTGCTGACCCCCAGTACACCCTGAAAGGAGTTCAGCGTAAAGGGCAGATGAAGCACTTTGTGCTCTGAGAAGACTGAAAGACTGGCCCTCAGAGAGATATTTGCAGGAGAAGGTTTTACGAACCCAGTTTCTTGCATCTTCCCATACTTAGAAAACCGTTAGCTAAGATGTTTGTTCCTCGTGGCTAGCAGCGACCGTCTGCCAAGATGTGTGCTTGGTTGCCCTTTGCCAAAGTCACATCTCTACTGGACTCCACTTACCTCGTCAGAACAGTTCTTCGAGCTCTCTGAGAGCCTGTCTCCTGGGTTATAATCCTGTTTGGCCCAAGTAAAATTTACCATTTCTTTCTTAGATTGACTATTAAATTTTTTCATCAACAACCCAAATTAATATGTGAAATAATCTATTTGGGTATAAATAGTATAAATTTGTGTTATATGTGTGTTTCTAAAGCGAGTAACTAACTCCAATTTGAAAACACAGGATTAAAATGTTGAAGAGAAACCCATCAGAGATAAAAATGTCAGTGTTTAATGCCAAGATACAATTGAAGGGAAAGGAGAGGGTTAAAAGTATCAAGTGGCCTAATCAAATGGTGTGTCAATCAATATTCAAAAGAGCTATTGCTCAATGTGGGTTGCAAACCACTTTTGTACTTAAATCACTCAGCAGGTATCTTTAGGAATGTGGTTTTGTGCAAGCGCTCAAAATAGTTGAAAGGTGATTACATCATGCATCTTTGTTTTCTAAAATCCAATTCAGGAAAACAGTGCTTTCACATAAGTAGGCAAGACATCTCCACAGGAAGACCCAAGTGAAGGGGAAAAGGCGACACAGAACAGCCTATGGAGATAGGGGTGCCTAAGGCAGCCAGGCTGGCATGAGGGGGCCCTGCCAAGGAAGTGAAAAGCAGGTGGATAGGGACAGAGCAGGAGTTGTGTTATAGTTTAAAACCAATAGTTCTAAAAGTTTGTCTCCCATTCCCTCCCTCTGCTTTCTCCCTCCCCGCTTTGTTGGGGGGTGGAGTGTTTACCTCCTTGTCTCTAAATAATTACCTTTAATACACTTCTTGATTTTTTGTTCTTGAAATTGTGTGTTGACTTCCCACCAACCCCAAACTTCTGTGCCCCAACCTCCCAACACAGTTGTATTGAATTTTGCTTAGCACAATATACAGTGGTTGCGTTATCATGACTGTGTAGATGCTGTTCTTATCCATTGAGCTGGATGATAATATGACTCCCTTTTCTGCACAAGTGTTTTTGTTTTTCCCGGAGTTTTTTCTTTTCAGTTTTCCACATTAATTCACCCTAAACTCTGCCAATTTTCTAAGCCTCTCCAAATGCTCAGGTGCATCAGAGGCATCTCTCCTGGAGCTTCTGGCCTGCTGTGCCTGTGCACACGTCACCCTGGTCTGTCCAACCTCCACCTGGACATTCCTATCACGTATCCTGTGTTGCAGCTCCTGTTCTCTGTATCCCGTTTCCCTCTTTTTGATAAACCCTCTCCTATACTTAGCACACATTCCAGTACCCTGGAAAAGGGTACAAAGACAGTAAACATCTGAAAATGTCTTTGTTCTTCATTTATGCTCAACTGATAGTTTGGCTGGGTATGGAATTCTAGGTTAGAAAACATTTTTCCTTCAGGATTTGAAAGCATTCCTTCATCACTCCCACTGTTGTGAGAAAAGCTGGTTGTAACCTTTTGTTTGTTTTTTTCTCTTGAAACGTTTAAGAACTTCTCTTTGGTTCCCAATGGTCTGAAATTTCACTACTATGGAAATTTGGTGGCTCTATTTTTGTCACTTATACTGGGGCATTAGATAGTATGGGCCCTTCTGATCTGACACCGCATGACCTTTAGTACTGGGAAATCTTGAATTCTTCCTTTCTTCCGTTTTCTCAGGAACTCCACAATTATTCCGATATTGTGTCTCCTGGAGCGATCTCTCGTTTTCTTATCTCTTCTTCCCTATTTTCCATCTGTGACTTTTTATTCAACCTTATCTTCCAACGCTTCTGTTCGCTTTTCATTTCTGCTATCATGTTTTCATTTGAGGATTCTTTTTTTTCCTCAGATGTTCCTTGTCAAAACATAGTACCCTATCCGTTTTCATGGTTACAATGTATTTTTTGAATCTCTGAAGATATTAATGATACAGTTATTGTTTGCCTGTATAGTCTCTGTGAACCTTTTTCCCCCTCTGGCTGTCTTGGACTCTGTTTTCTTGGGTTAGAGGCTTTCCTCGGATTCCTGATGTCTTCTGGTTGCCTGCACATGTGTAAGAATGGGGCCTAACAAGCTCGTGGGAAGCTCTGCACTCGGTGTGGCAGCCAGCTGTGTGCTTCTCTCAGGGTGATCAGGCTTGATGGGGGTGAGGAGAGGATCTTCAGGGGTTCCCCAGAGAATCCCTCCAGCCCGGGGGTGATGGTCTGGCTGCCAACACCCTGGGACTAGCTGAGTGGAGAGAAGAGAGCTGGCTTGGGGCGGGGTATGTCTCAGCTTCCCGTATAAATGTGCCCTTTAAATTTCTCTTTTCCCACAGCTGGGCTTGGTGTGGTCCAATCCAGAGACTATTTTAGCTTTTCTAGAGAAAAGCCCTGCAGATTTCTGCTTGCCTGGGGAGGGGTACTCAGCTGGGTGGTGGTAGTCAGGGGTGGGGGAGAGACTGGCACTCTTAATTGCTTCTTAGGTTTTCAACCTACCTTCTTTACTTGAGCTCTACCTTGCTTACTGAGATACCCAGCACTTCCACTTTCTGAGACTTTGGAGCTTACTCCAGTATAACTGGGGTTGAGTCTTTCCCAACTGCCAGTGGATGATTCAGTTTCTTGTGTCTGCCAAGTCAGTACCACTGGTCCATCTGCTTTCCACCTTCCAAATTTGTACTCTTTACCTCCCCTCTCATTCTCTTCATTTTTATGGGCCTTAAAAAATCCTTTCATTGCTGTTTTAGTAGGTGTAAGGAGGCAGCAGGAGTAGATAACGGGTTCAGTCCACCATCTTTTCTGACCATTGTTCCCCCCACCAATTTTATTGAGATACAACTGACCTACGGCACTGTATAAGTTTAAGGTATACAGCCTAATGATTTAATCTGGTGAGTTTTCTACCGTAAAATTGGGTCGCCAAGGAGAAGGGTGTAGAAAGAATATATCCCAAGCCTTGAGAGTCAATTCTCTCAGGGAGTGGCATGAAGGAGAGGACAGATTTCCAATCCTTCATACCTTTGGATTGTTTCATTTTTCTACTGTGAAGTATATATCCCCTTGCTAATTAAAAATCGATAGCTGCATAGCCCATTCCACAGGTACTCGAAGAACACTGCCCATGATAAGTGCTGCTCGGGGGAGTGAGGGCAAGAAGAAAGCTCCTTCTTAGCGGTAAGTGACAAGGACCATCTGGCTGGGAAGGCTAACGCGGCTTCACGTAGCGGCGAGGATGAAGTTGTGCCAGGACTGCAATGACAAAAGCACCAACTTGGCATCTGCTCTCCTGCTTGGCCTGATAAAGAGAAGGCTTGAGTTCACTGAGATAAGCAAATCATAGCTTCCATTGTAGTGATTTATTTTAGGTTTTTGAATCTTCTCCCTGTTACACAAGTGAATCAAGGCCCCTGAACTGTTGCCTACCACAGAAATTCATTCAGGCAACAAATGCTGACGTTTTTCTAGCGGCAGATGCTGGCCCTCCATGGGGGACTCTGTCCCTGGGGCAGTTAATGAGGGACTCTTCAGACAAACGTGCTCTGGAGGTTTTCAACACAGTGGATAATTAAAATCACAAACATACTCGATGTGGACATTTGGAGACCCCTCACCTGGAGAGGGACGTTCAACTTTTAACTGCAGCCCTTCAGTGTGGATTTGATTTCCTATGCAGACTTGTCCACTCCAAAATTACTAAAATATCTTCTTTTTTTTTTTTTTTTTTTTTTTTTTTGCAGTACGAGGGCCTCTCACTGTTGTGGCCTCTCCCGTTGCGGAGCACAGGCTCCGGACACGCAGTCTCAGCGGCCATGGCCCGCGGGCCCAGCCACTCCGCGGCATGTGGGATCTTCCCGGACCAGGGATGGAACCCGTGTCCCCTGCATCGGCAGGTGGACTCTCAACCACTGCACCACCAGGGAAGCCCCAGATATCTTCTTTTATAAGGTTTGTTTTCATACACAAAGAACTGATTCTATTGGTTGACTGTTGTTGTTACTGAGGCGCTTTTCTAATAGTTTTGCCTCAACGGTAGCCAATTCAACACTATGGATTGAAGGAGCTATTCCTTCCCTTTCTGATTTCAAGTGCCATCTTCGTCATGAACTAAACTCACTATGGGCTTTTTAATAATGCATATTCGCAGACCTACCCCAGGATCGGAATCTCTGGGAATAGGATCCAACCATATTTGGAGACCAGTGCCTTAGAGCCTTGCTACACAGGCTGGCCTGAGGGCCAGCAGCATTGGCATCACCTGGGAGCTGGGTAGAAGGTAAAACTCTTGGTGGCCATTGCCAGACCTGCTGCATCAGAAACTCGAAGTGGGGCCTGGCAGGGTGTGTTTTCACCAGGCCTCTGGGCGATTCTCATGCTCGCTATAGTTTGAGAATCACTGACTGAGGACTGAGTATGCAAGGAGGTGACTGCCACTGAGGTGACCACAGCACTGATGGGGTGATGGAGCTATCCTGGCAGTTCATGGCGAACGCTTTTGCAAGCATCACGCTTAACTCACTTTCTCTGGCTCTGCTTTTCTGTTCACTGTCAAGAGAGTTGGTCACAGAGTTGCATAAAGATGACACACACAACAGGGTGGGAAATCATAGCATCGCTCCCCGCCCCCCCCCCACCAACATCACGAAGGGCAGAAGGCTTCTAGCGCTCTGCATGGAGAGGCCAATGGAGGGAGACAGCTGAGAGCAAGCCCCAACTGGGCCATCCCATGCCCAGGGCTCCACCTCACTCTCCAGGGCTGACCTCACGCAGCAGAACGCACTGCTGCGGGGCTGAGACACTCACTGTTCTTGAGGCCTTGGGGTTAAAGAGGTGGGTTCCCTGACTTCCTGGGTGGTTGAGGGAGAAGGGCTGCAGGAGGTAGGCAGGCACAGCTCCCAAGTCAGCTCTGCTGAGCATGAGGTGTGCCCACCATCTTGCGCACTGCAGGGCTTCCCATTTCCTGCAGAGGGAAGTCCCAGCAGCTGGGAAGACCTTCCCCTGTGAGCCCTCGGGAAGCAGCAGTGACTGCACCAGGGCTCCAGCCTAGAGGGCCAAGGGCCACTGTCTGGACACCCAGAGGCTGTGGGAGCCCAAGGAGGTGCCTGACCAGTCTCCAGGGAACGAGGGAGGGCTTGCTGCTGAGGACAGACGTTTCAGCTGGGATCTTCCCACCTGCCATCTGGAATGGAAATCAGATGTTCACCTTCCAGCTTCCCATCATCTGATTCTTCATAATAGTTCCAAAGCAGGTGGGCTCTGGGCTGGGTTCTAGGCCCACTGCAGGGTCAAGGCTGTGACACATCCAGGGTCTCTTCCCCCTGGAAGTAAGCTGAGGTACCTTGCTCCAGGATTCCACCACAGGGTCCCAAGTAGACCAGAGTTCATCAACTTGCTTCTCATAGGATCACCCGGGGGCTCGTTAAACTGCAGATTCCCAGGAATCTTTCCTGTGGGGCTCTGGCCTCTGAGGTTGGACCTGAGAAATGGGTATAACAGATGCTCACGTGATTCCTCTCGGCAAAGTGGGAGCCTCGGGATTCCACGGTGGGCATAAGGGCGCTCTGGACAAGTGGGAAGGGAGAAACTCATGCAGGTGTATGAGGTAAACGCCTCCTCCTCTTGATTACCCCTTCAGTCAGCCTCCTTTGTCCCTCCCAGTGGTGACTCAGAGGAGGGATTTCTTGTTCTCCCAGCCTGGGTTCCTCGGAAACGGGACAGATTTTTTTGCTGCCAGCTCTGGGGCCTCACCTGGGTTGTAGACAGCGGTGAGTGGGATCACGACGAGGTTACGGCACCTGCTTTCTGAGGACAACTACTTTCTGAAGTGAGCTTGGTCTTCCTGGTGTCAGAGAGGAAGGTCAGTAAAGGGCTCAATCTCGCGGGTGCTGGGGCAGCTCCCGCATCCGGACGCCTCCGGACCCCTAGGAGTTTAGGGCCTGAGTGAGACAGTAGGTTTCGACTAGTTTCCCTCATCTTGGCAGGAGGGCACTAGACCACAGTCCATGGGTCCTTCTAGAAACGGCGTTACTGGTGGGGGTGGGATGGGAATTTGGAGCAGAAACAGCTGAAAGAATTTGCTAGAAAGTGTTTTCCTCTGGGAGTGGGGCTGCACCTGGCGCGTCCAAACACGTGCGTGGCCTTGAGGAAGAGAATGTGTTTTGAAAAGGTTTTGTTTCCTGCTCATGTTTCGAGGGTGCCTGGCCGCTCGCTCCCACACCCACGTGGGAAGGCGGGCGGCGGCTGTGGGATGCTTGTGCGTTTTCCGCGTTTCTGGTGAAAACCGAGCAGGGTGGCGGCACGCGGCGCCCGAATGGGGGCCGGGGCGTCGGGGCCGCCCTCCCTCCCGGCCGCGGGGCCCGGGGCCCGGAGCTCCGGGCTGGGCCGGGCGGCCAGCGGGGGGCGCCTGCGGCCGCTCCGCCGCCCCCGCCCGCACAGCCCGATCCCGCCCGCGGCGGCGCGCCCACTCGGGCGGCGGCGGCGGCGACGGCCGGCGCGGGAGCGGGGCGGCGGCGGCGGCGGCGGCGGCAGGTGAGCGCGGTCCGGACGGCCCTGGCGGGGAAAGGCGCGGCGGGCGGGCCGGGCCGAGGGGGTGCGCGCCGCGGCTCGGGGCCTGGGGACGCGCCCGCCGGCCGGGTCCTTGGACCCCCGCGTGGCAGGGCGTCGGCGTGGGGGGCGTCTGCGGCTTCCTCGTTGCTCGCCCGCCAGGCAGCACCCGAGCGGAGGGGTGGGTGTGGGCGGGGGCGGCTGCAGCCGGGCCCCTCGCTCGGCCTGCCTTCCCGGGCCTCGGGAGCCGGGGAGAGGCGCGGGGTCGGCCGACTGCCCCCTTCCCCCGCCCCGCGGAACCGCCCCTGCCCCGTTCCCCGGCCTTGCTCTTTCTCTGGCCGAAGCTTGGGGTGGGTCTTCTCAGATGCCCCCTCGCTCAGGCACTGCGGGGAGACGTTTCCCACATAGGACCTCAGCGCAGGAACTGGGGCCCAACCCCACCTTCCGGATGACAAGACTGAGACCTCACTGAGGGACATGGCTCTGCGTCCCCCCTGGGTCTGGCACGCTCCGACCACTCTGTTGGAACGCCCATTGGCTTAGGATGGTAAAAAGAGGGGCTGGTTTTTCAGGTTTCTCAGACTCAGGCAAGGCAGGGGCCCCAGGAGGGTCAATATGGTCTGTTTAAAGTAAAAAATAACTCAAAGAGAGAAGGCTCAGGTAAGGGTAAGACTACCGCCTGGGGTTGGCAGCAGTCCAGTCACAGCCACAGTGAACAGGACGCCTCACCAGTTAAGGGGGACGGTGTGTAGATGGGAGAGCCGGTGAGGCATTTGCTCTGGCTTGCATCCCCACTGGGACACTCCTGAAACCTACCCTTTTACGCGAACGGCATGGTAACCATCCCAGGTTGGGGGTGAGATGATGGAGCCTTTCTCAGTGTGGGCTGGAGTTGTTCTCTCTCCTGGTGTATATCTCGGGTCCCCTTCCTCAAAGGCGAAGAATTCATGTTCTTTCTGAGTCCCAGAGCCAGAGCTGGAAAATGAGAGTTTGGGCCCTTTCACTAGAAGTGGAGCCTTTAAGGTGAGGACCACTGGTGCCCTTGGTGGTTAGGCTGTGCCTGGAATGGCCATATCTGGACTGGCCTTAGGTTCAGGGCCCTCATTGCTTGCTGAAGCCTCCTCAGACCTGGTCCAGGATGATGGTCAACAGAAGCATGAATGAATGAATGAAGGAATGAATGACCAGCATGACTGCAGTGGTCTCAGGGCGTGAGGCTGAGGGCACTTGGTAGGCTGGGGCTTTGGGCTCAGAGATGAGGGCCTCTGGCATTCAATCAATCACCGCTCTCACACGTGGGCAGGTGCCCTCCGGAGAGGTGAGCGTGTCCCGCTGTGGGCCTGGAGCTATAGGGGCAGATCCCCAGTGTAGTGAGGAAGCCCCACAGGGGTGGCCAGCTGGGTCTGGGGCATGGAGTTGGGTCCACAGGGTGACTTTTGGAGCTGCCTCCCCCAGTGCTGAATGTTTGGGATCCTCAGAGGCTGGGTCTGCTTCCTCAGCCCTCGCTGCCCTTGGGCTTTTGAAAGCGGTTGCTCTTGGGCCTTTTATGGCGGAAGGCAGGAAGAGGTGGGGGAGTTCCAATTTCTGAGGCCATATGGCTTACAAAGCCATGGCATGTCCCTTGTACCATTTGATCCTGTTAGGAACAGAATGACGAGCACCATTTATGGGTGGGAAAGCTGACGTCCTTGAAGGTCTTGTAGCAAGTTAGGCCTGGAGTGGGGACTGGGGCCTGGCCTTCTGGTCTTCCCATCCTGTTTTGGTCTGGTTCTGGTGGAGTCTGACTAAGTACCCATTGGGAGCCTGATCCCACCCCAGCAGGCAGTCTTAAGTGAGCCCATTAAATCCCCCTCAAGGGTAGAGCACATTGCCTGCCCGCCTACCTGCCCACCTCTCTCTTCCTCCTGTTCCTACTGCTTACCAGGAGATGCTCTGGACTTTGCTGCTGGATCCCCTTCCTCTGCAGCTGGGCTCAGAGGGACTGCTAATGGGGTGGTAACGGCTTATGTTGCCTCTGTGGCTAACTCCAGCAAGGGAGCCTCGACTGGCCTGCCCTGGTAGAAGGCAGAAAAGCGAGTTAGGCGTGGTCCCCGCCCCCTGCCAATAGGGGCGACAGAGTGGTTGCACCTTGACCCCAAACACCTCTGTAGAGAGAGGCTCACAGAGCAGGCAGGCCGGTCTGTGCACCAGAAGGATGGACGGAGGGGTCTTCATTGTGATATCTTTGGGAGAGTTTGTCGATAGGTTATTTCTTATTTCTTCATGCCTTCTGTATTTTCAAAATTGTCTACAATGAAGAAGAAAAGCAAAACTATTCCGTTTTTTGTTTGTTCTGGAAAATTTTCAAGAGCTGTTCTGCTTCTGAAACTTGGAATTGGGTTTGCAGGTGAGGTTGGTAAACTTCCGAATTTAATAGGGCATCCAAAGGGAAGGTCCCAGGATTTTGAGATATTTCAGCACAAATTAGTCTCCAGGATGGCCTGGAACTCAGGCAGAAGTTGCAGACTTCTTGTTGACAGTGTTGCCTTTCCCACTGCGAGTCTTCTGGCATTTGTGGCTTACGACCAGCTGTTGGAGAGCTATCTGATGGGGCCTAGCTGGTGGGTGGGCAAGAGCCAGACGTGATGGAGGCAAGGTTGGTGGCAGCTTCCAGGCCCTGAGCCACACCCATCTGGGAACCAAAGAGAGTGGTTTTTTAAGCTGATGCTGCCCGGCCTAGGTTGGAATTGGGGGTAGGGACTTTGGCCAGAGAAGAGTGGACAAGTCCACATCCATGTGGGTCCTCCCTGAGGAAGCTGAGTTTGTGGGATCAGCCCACAGCCTCCTGGTCCTCTCTGCACGCAACACAGGCTGCGTGATGCCCTGGAGTCCTGAGTCCTCGCTGCGAGAGCTCCGCTCCCACCTCCAGCCCTTCCTCTTGCTATTCCTTCTTCCTATAAACCCTTCTCTCCGGTGCAACTCTGTCATGTGTCTTAGGATGTGCTCAGCCCCCTCTTGGACAACTGACCTCAGGGGTCCCCTTCAGTCTGGTGCTCTGTGGGTCAGGGACATGGCCTGAGGGCCCTTTTGACTTCAGGCTCTGTCCCTTGGGTATTTGCCTTGCTCTGATTTTGGGACATGGGCATTTGTACCTGGACTGTCACTTTAAGAGGGGGAAAAAGCAAGGTAGGAGCTGTGGTCCCCTCCAGCTCTCCACTGCCCAGCTTGTATAGAGGGAGCTAAATGGGGCCCCACAGGGTGGGGTGGTGGGCCTTGGGCCAGGGCCATTGCCAAGTGTGGGGAGCTGGCAGCAGGAGGTCCAGCCAGTGTGTGCACAGGAGGCCACCCCTTCAGTTAATGACCACCTGCTGAGTGAGGTGGCTGTGATCAGCCATCCACCTGTTTGCAGAGGGAACCACTGTTTTCAGTTATTAACAACAAAGGCTACTATTTGCAAGCTTTTATGCCTGGAGGACAAGAACACAGGCTCTGGAGGGAACCTCTTGGGCTTGAGTCCAGGCTCAACATTTCCTAGCTGTGTGACTTTGGGCAGGTGCTTCAACCTCTCTGAGCTTCAGTTTCTTATCTATAAAATGGAGACAGAATAAGACTACTTATCTCAAAAGACAGGAACAGTTCCAGATTAAAAGAGACCAAAGTGACGTGACAACCAAATGCAGTTATGTGAACCTGGGCTGAAAAAATTACATAAAGGACATTATTAGGACAACTGATGAAACTGGATATGGACTATAGGTTAAAGTAGTGTGTCAATATTAAATGACCTGATAACTATATTGGTCCTTGTTCTTAAGAAACATGCATGGAAGTATTTAGGGGTAGAGGCTCACGGTATAAGCAAACCACTCTGAAATATTAAAGAGAAACATATGTATAGACAGATAATAAAGAAAGTGAGACAAAACGGTACAAATAGGCAAATATGAATTAAAGTATAGGAGAGTTCTTTGTAGTTTTCATCTAACTTTTCTGAAAGTTTGAAAGTGTTTCAAAATACACAGTTCAAAAAAATGCCTATCTAATAGTATGAATGAAATGACATTAACTGATGTTACTTAGAACAGTGCCTCGCACTCCCTGAACATTAGCAGTTATCATTAGTGTTGCTTTTTGTTATCATTAATATGGACAAAGTATACATCTTTGTCTTTGTCTTACTTCATTGTCACAATACCCCGTGTTATTTTTCCACCTTACAGATGACGGTTGAAACCCAAAGAGGTTAAGTGGTTTGCTCAGGGCCACGCAGCAGTGAGTCCAGAGCACTGATAGGAGAACTGCTTAAAATTTATTTTGGATTAATTGCCAGCATCTGCAACCATGAGATTTTATGTAAAAAAACCCCAGATTTCTTTTTTTTTCAGTTATATATATGTAATGTATATATATTCAGTTATATATATGTAATTACATATATATAAAATTTGAAAAAATACATATTTTTCAGATTATTTTCATTATAGATGATTACAAAATATTGAATATAGTTCCTTGTGCTATGCAATAAATCCTTGTTGTTTATTTTATATACAGTAGTGTGTATCTGTTAGTCTCATACCCCTAGTTTATCCACCGCCCCCCACCCCACCCTTTCCTCTTTGGTAACCGTGAGTTTGTTTTCTATGTCTGTGAGTCTGTTTCTGTAAAAACCCAGATTTCTGATTTCCTTTGATAACTCAGAAGGCTTGCAACACTGGCCACATTCCTTTGTGGCAGCTACTGGCTGAAGCTCGGCGGCAGCTTCTCTTTACACAGAGCTTGGGCCTCCAGTTTACGGTAGTCCCCAGCCAGCCAGCATCACTGGTTGATGTCCCGTCTGATCTCCGGGGGCTCTGAGTTTGCGCTCCTGGGAGAGTGCCATCGTACACCTGATCCCAGGGCACCAGGCCAAGGCTTGGGTTCTTCCCTTCCCTCCTGATGCCCCACCTTGGGTTCTCCCCTCCGCCCACCTGCTCCTCCAGCCAGAGGGTGCAGCATTGCACGTCCTTTGCTCAACCTACACTTGAGCGCCTACCAGCTGTGTGGAGAGGGGCTGGGGGGCTGCAGCCGCTTTGATGAGGAGGTGCCGGAAGTTCTGTGGCTCCAGCCTGGTGTGTCCTACCACGTTCCCCGTCTTCCCTCGGTCCTGCCCGCGGCCCTAAGCAGTGCGCCTGGCTCTTCAGAAAGGGTACAGGGTGATTTGCTGATATCCCATGAGGAGGGTATAGGAGGAACTCACAGAAGGGCCCCCAGGCTGCAGTCTTCATCTTGGTTTGGTATATGTAGATGGGCGGTTATTTCTTTTCTCTGAGTTTCTGGTTCTTTCTCTGTAAATCGGGGCTATACCTCCTTCCTGGAGGGTGGTCCGAGGGCTGGAGGGGCTAGCCTGTCAGCCTCGAGCAGCTGGAGATCTGGGGGTGTGGTCGTGGGGATTTTTTCATTCCACGTTTGGCCTCTGATGCCTCTGGTTCCCCACCACGCTGGGTGTAGGGTCACCAGGTGCCCAAGAGGCAGAGGAATGAGCAAAGGCTGGAAATGAGGGCACCAGTCCACGGGCAGTGGGGGAGGGGAGGCTAGGCAGGTGGTGTTTATGTGGCCTTGTGGGTGTGCCTTACTGTACCCATCTCACAGAGGAGGGAACAGGCTCTGTGAGGAGGTGGGAAGAGCTCACTTGGTGGATTTGGTGTCTGACAGATGGGGAAGCTGAGGCTCAGAGAGGCCGTGTGGCCTTGAGAAGTCCCACAGCCAGGCAACTTCTGCCTCCTGGGCCAAGACTGAGCAGCATTCCTGGGGAGGAGGAGAAGGTCAGCTCGTTTTTTATTTTCAAATGGCTTGAATTTTGTGTTAATTACCCAAAGAATTCACACTTATTACTAAAGAATCAGAAAACCTAAGCAATAAAGTGGGGATGGGCTTCCCTGGTGGCGCAGTGGTTGGGAGTCCGCCTGCCGATGCGGGGGACGCGGGTTCGTGCCCCGGTCCGGGAGGATCCCACGTGCCGCGGAGCGGCTGGGCCCGTGAGCCACGGCCGCTGGGCCTGCGCGTCCGGAGCCTGTGCTCCGCAACGGGAGAGGCCGCAGCAGTGAGAGGCCCGCATACCGCAAAAAAAAAAAAGTGGGGAGAAAAGCCAGAATCTGTATGCATTAATGTAACCTATTGGTGTTACGTCTTTCCAGACGATTTCTTGTTTTGGGGTTTTTTTTCTTTAAACATGTGACAAGAAAAAAAAAAAGAGCATTACAACATTTCTTACTGTGTCTGTCCTGCTTGCCCCCAGGCTTTGGGAGTGGAGTTGCTGGAGTTCTCAGACACATATCAGGCCCGCTCCAGCATTTGGTATACTAGGAACCCTGGTTGATTTTCTCTGTACCCTATTGCTGGACATTTAGGGTTTTTTCCAGTACTTTTGTAGTTAGCTTACTGCGCTAAGTAGCCCATAAGTTAAGTCTTTGTACACACTGGGGATTATTTTCTGTAGGGTTTGTGGCACTGCACACTGGATGCAGGTTTGTGGTTAGGCCATGTCTGCAGGCGTGGAGGTCCTGGGCACCCCACTCCCCCGGTAAACTGCTTTGCGGTCAGAGGATGCGACCGGGAGGGGCTCCCACCAGAGGGCTTTGCCAGAAGAGGGGTTAAGATGCCGCCGTCCAGGCTGGTACTGGAAGCCTTTAAGCTCCTGTGCGGGAGTTAGGTGGGGGTGGAGGCAAAGGAGAAGGTGGCCGCTACCCCAGGCTAGTACGTGACGGTGCAGCCTGCAGCCTCCTGTGCTTCCGCAGAGGGGCATGGGGGCGTCTCTGCCCTGCTCAGGGTTCAGGCTGAGAGTGCATCCACCCCTCCCAGTCGGGAGCAGGGCTGAGGCTGATTCTGTGTTACTGGCTCTGAGACTCCCTGGGGGCAGGGTGGGGGGCATTCCTCATCTGTAGGAAGGGGCTGAACATGTCGCCTTCACCAAATGAGACTCAAATGAGACAACAGATGCCAGAGCTCTTACAGTGACAGTGTTTCAACATTCCATTATGGAAAAATTAAACACCCACAAAGGAAGACAGAATAGCATGTCCACCCCCATATACCCATCCCCTAGATGCCACGGTTTCCAGCTCCTGGCCAACCTGGAGTCATCTCTCCTCCCACACACTTCCCTCCTTCAGACTTCATATCACTTCATCTGTAAAAATTGTAGTACAGGCATACATCGTTTTATTGTGCTTTGCAGGTATCGTGTTGCTTTTTTTTTTATAAATTGGAGGCTTGTGGCCACCTTGCCTTGTCAGATGATCTTTAGCATTTTTTAGCAATAAAGTCTTTGAAAATTAAGATATGTACATTTTTTAGACAGAGTGGTATTGCACACTTAATAGACTACAGTATAGTGTCAGCATAACATTTATATGCACTAGGAAACCAAAAAAATTCGTGGGACTCACTTTATTGCAATATTTGCTTTATTGCAATGATCTGGAACTGAACCTGCAATACCGAGGAACTATTCCTAAAGGAGAAGGAGTAGAAAAACAAAACAAAACAAAAAAACCCCAGGGTATTATTACCACACCTAAAACTTAGCAATATTCTTTAAGATCATAGCTATCCATGCAGTGTACTGTGTTCAAATTTCCAATTGTTTCGTAAATGTCAAAAAAAATATATATATATATATAATTTTAGTTTTTTATTTTATTTTATTTTTTTTTGCGTTCGCGGGCCTCTCACTGTTGTGGCCTCTCCCGTTGCGGAGCACAGGCTCCGGACGCGCAGGCTCAGCGGCCATGGCTCACGGACCCAGCCGCTCCGTGGCATGTGGGATCTTCCCGGACCGGGGCACGAACCCATGTCCTCTGCATCGGCAGGCGGACTGTCAACCACTGCGCCACCAGGGAAGCCCTAAGGTAGTAATATTTTAAATGATCATAAAAACTTTCCATTTTCACTTGGTTACAGGTGGTGCTGAGTTTGGCATTGGGTGGAGACCTTCCAGTCTCAGGCCATTGTTTTTCCTTATTCCTGCTTTTTCTTCCTAGTAGTTGCTTTTCCCTGTTATCTTTTAATTAGACGGGTGGTATATTTTCATTAGAGAAAATTGGAAAACAGGCATAAACAAGAAAGTATGCAATTAAAACTGTGCTAAATTTTATCACCTAGTGATAACTCCTAAGATTTGGAGTATATTTTTCCGGATTTTCCTCTGTGTAAAAAAATGTACGTACATCTGTGATATTGTTGAATGAAAGGTCTGTTTTCACCTCGTGGCACCTCCATAACCTCCTTCCCAGGATCTGTAGGGAGGGTCATGGTGTTCCTCCCTGTCCATCAGTAGTTCACACCAGACGGGGTGTGGGGAGGGACAGGCGGCCGCTGGTGTAGCCCAGCTGCCAAGTTTTTCAAAGGAAATAAGGACTTTTGGTTGGCAGGGCAGTTGCTTTCACATCTGTTCTTTTAGGATTCTCTGCAGTTACTCAACACACTGTGACCTGGGCTGCCCCTTTCCTTCTCCAAAGCCCTGTCCCCGAGGCCTGGCAGAGGCTGGGGCCATGGGGGTCATGGGAGCCAGCCCCCTGCCCTCTGGCAGGCTGTACCAACATGATGCAGGGTTGTTCATTTTTCCTTGTCTGGCATTCTAACTGAGACAAGCAGCAGCTATTTAGATTTCTGCATAGGAGGGGCAGTGGCTAAGGGAGCTGAGTTTGGTTGCAAAGGTGCTGTTTACTTATTAACACGTGTTTTTTTGGAGTGGCTTTGTATCTCACCCCTTAGGACCACCACTGATTAGGAGTGAAGGCCTTGGTTCCATCCTGTAACTTGTAACTGGTTGCATGACCTCAGTTGGCCCCTTCTCTGGACTGAAGGAGTGAGCCAGAGCATCTCCATATGTTCCCAGCCTGGGGAAGGAAGGGATCCTAGCACATCCCTGAGTTTGCAGTCGACTGGGAAGAGATGATGGCAGAGGGGCCAGAGGTGAGTCACTGCACTGGAATGCACCCCACCCCCCCAGTGTGAAAAATCATTCTGGGAGGAGGGTGAGTGATGGGACCACAAGGCTGTGCCTGCCTCGGTGAGGCTGTCTCCTTGGGGATCTCCTGGCCCAGAGCATGGAAGAACTGGGGGCCTGGAGGAGTGGGGCCAGCAGACCTGACACCAGTACTGAGCCAGACTGCTCTGTCCTCCCAGGCAGGGGGAGTGCTGCTGTCTGCACAGAGTGGGTTCTGTGTTTCTGCTTTATGTTCTTGTTAGGAGATTCTGGATGCAGATCAGTTTGGCAGAAATGTCATGAAGGCCTCTTAAGTGCCTGGTACTGGGGATGGGTGGGTCTGCTGGAAGAGCAGAGGTGCCCCTCTGTCTCTCCTGATCAGGTCGGGATGCTACAGTGAGAGTGCATCAGTCCAGTCCTGACGGGGACTGGAGGATCTGCTTCCGAGGTGACTCAGTCACATGGATGGCAGGTTGGTGCTGGCTGTGGGCAGGAGGCCTCAGTTCCTCACCACAGGGCTACTTGAGTGTCTCACGACACGTTGGCTAGCTTCCCCCAGAGGGAGTAATCCAAGAGGCAGCAAGGTGGAAGCCAAAGTATTTTTCATGACTTCAGAAGTCAAACATGTGATTTCTGCAGTATTTTGTTGGTCGCCCAGGTAATGTGGGAGGACACGATACAAGGGCGTGAACACCAGGAGGCAAGGGTCATTGGAGGCTGACTACCACTGTGGCATAGATGAGCCCAGCAGCTTCCAGCTCATATCCTCCCAGCCTAGTGAAATGAGAGCATCTTCTTTTTCCATTTAGTTCCAACAAAAGTCCCAGAATTCAACATTTTGAGTCACATGCCTGTTCCTCAATGAACACTGATCAGGAGCCCACCCCTGAAGGGCTGTTCTTCATAGGAATAGGGAGCTGTTACCAGAAGTGAAAATGGATGCTACAGAAGGAAGGTAACAGTGTATATCCTCTAAAGAGAGGCCTGTGGCACTGTGGCCCAGAGGGGGTGATGATGGGGCGTTGCTTCCTGAAAGAGGTGGCGTTTGTACTTGTCTTGGCAGGATGAGTAGCATTTTGACCATTCCTGGTGGCAGAAAGGCTTGAACCAAGGTATAGCGGGGTGAGGCAGCTGGATCATGGGGTCAAAGGAGATCAGGATGGAAAGATGAATTGGGCCAGGTGTGGAGGCCCGAGAGGACGAGACTCAGGAGGTACCGTGAAGCCATGGAAGTTCTTTGAACAGGCCAGGCGTTCAGTAGAGCCAGGATCTAGGGTTTAAAACAGAGAGCACCCTCTGTCCAGCCTCTCTTGTCTTCAGCTATAACTGAGCACTTACTGTGTGCCTTATACACATTTCTCACTAACCTTCACAGCCTCCCAAGGAGCTGGATGATGTTGTCCTGACTTTACAGATGGGCTCCTTGAGCGGCCAAGATCATGTAACTTGGCCAGGGTCACTTGATGGGGACTCTGATTGCAGAGCTCTCAGCCTCTTCATCCCACATTCATGGGACAAGGGACAAGGGTTGGGGGTGAATCTCCAGGCCTGATTGCTCAGACCCCTCTCGGGCTGCTCTGGGGTGTGGTGACTGTAGTATTGATGGTTTCCGTGCTCACACTCCCTCTCATAAATCTGCCTGGAGTTTGAAACACGCTGGGGTGCTGTGGGGTTTCTTCCCAAGGGGAAAGGGATTGACATCTGGGTTTGTCAAATGGGGCCAAACTATGTGCTCAGAGCTCAGTGTTATTTGTCTCTTGGCCGACTGCCAACTATGTCTGCCTTGTTTTTGCTGCAATTTTATTCTTTCTTGCCCACTATTTCATGGCCTTGCCACTCTCTACAGCCTGTTGCTCCCATGCACCAGTCAGGGATTGGCTGGGCCATCTCCCGGGCCTGGGACACCCTCTCTTGGGTCCCTTTCTTCAGGGAGGCCCTGAACCTCCCCCAGGTGGGTGAGGTCTCTCTTCTCTGAGCTCCGGACCACATATCTTGCCTTCATGGATGCTTCTCCCAGATCTTTGTGCCATGTCACTGGTGGTGGGCACGCTGTGTCCAAGTCACACTTGTGTCCCCAGCACCAGAGAGGAGTCCTGCCCATGGGGAAGAGGGCGGGTGCTGCTGAGTGGAACAGGAGAGGGTTGGGCTGTGCTTTGTGCTTGGCACCTTGAGCGAACAGAAACCAGTCTTCCCTGCCTGATGCTGAGAAAGCCCGCAGTTGCCCCTCCTTTGGGGAAGTTTCACTGGCAGGTTTGGGAGCACCGAGTGCCAGGGCTTGGAGATCTTGGGCGAGGGCACCTGCCAAGGAGGGCGTAGTGGGATTTGGATCAGCCTGTCTCCAGGGAAGCCCTTCTTTGCTCCTGGGGAGGGTCATGATGTGAGTGGTTGAGAGAGCCTAGGCCATAGAGTCAGACAGACCTGAGTTTGAATCCTGGCTCTGCCTTTTTTTTTTTTTTAAGCTGTGCGTGCTTGGGCAAGTGAGTAGCCTGAGTCTCAGTTTTCTCTGCTATAGAATGGGCATAATAGCAGGACCTCCTCATGAGGCTGTGCATGGTGCCCAGCACACAGTCAGTGTTTAAATAGTGATCCTGGATGCATTAGCCTGTGTGCCCAGGTCCTGCCTGCTGGGACCTCACAGTCGGTATGAGGGGTGAGGTGTCAAGTGCCGGTTGGCTGGGCCTCGGGGTGCAGCAGGTCAGCAGAGAAGAGTCTGCTTCCTCTGAGGAAAGAGCTGGAAGGGAGACCTGGGGAGGGCAGGACGTGTCAGCTGGGAAAATTGGACTCCGTTCCCTACTTTGTTACTGAACAGTAGGGTTTACTGTCAGGATAAAAGTTAGAAGATGATCCCAGGTCCCCACGTCTCATGCTCAGAGGGCCCCCTGAGGACCAGGAGGTGCTTTCCCTCTCTGTTTTGGGAGGTCTGTGCGCCCTGCTTCCCAGTCCCTCCTAGTCTCCTGCCTCACCACTGAGCACCCCATGATCCCAGTGGGGAAACTGAGGCTCAGAGCCTTGTGTGAGTGGCGGAGCCAGGATGCAGCTCCCTGCCAGGCCGCTCTTGCTTCTGATTGCTCGTTAGGGAGGCGTTTACTCCCTGCCTCCATAAGCTGTCGCCGGGCTTCTAATGCAGGCTTTTGGTCCTTGTTTTATTTTTTACTTCTTGAAAGTGGTTCCAGCTTAAAGCTTCCAATTTCCATGAAGTCACTGGAGTCAGGAGCCTGGCCTGACAGCTCTCCCCCTCCTGTTGAGGGCTCTCTGTGGCTGGGAGAGCCCCACTACACACCCCGAGAGGCCCTGAGCTGAGGGTTGAACGTGAGGCTTTCCGCTGCTCGCACCGCCAGAGCAGGAAGCTGTGGGTCCCAGATGTGACTCACTCTCATTAGGTAGCTGGTGGAACGAGCCTTCACACGTGTGAGCCTGGACACTGGCCTAGGAGGGGCAGGCGGTGGCCACTTCCACGCTGGCTCTGACCCTGGCCCAGCTGCCCAGGGGCCCTGGGGGAGAGCCAGGTAACGCGGGGAGGGGAGCCGGGGCACCATGTGTCCTGGTGGCCTGGGCCTGAGGGGACTGCTGGGCAGCGCCCCTCCCCACCAGGCGGGCCTAGCCTCGGAGTGGATGGACAGGGTCTGGACTGGAGCTAGGGAAGGCTTTGGAGGCTGCTGGGCAGACGGCAAGGTGTGGGGGCTGCTTCTGGACAAGAAAGAGGTGCCTTGTCACCGGCTTTTCCTGGCCTGACCGGAAGGTGCTGTTATGACTGTGGTGGTGTTTATTTGGCTTGGTCCACCTAGACCGCCGTGACTGTCTCTCAGGTGCCCGAGTTTCTTTACAGGGTTGTAATTTTACATTTACAAGTACACTTTACTTTTCTCAATGAAACTACAAGTTAACTGGGGAAGTGCAACTGAATTTATGTTGTTAGATCGAAAAAGAATAAGCAAAAACTAAACCCTGAACGTGATGCATGCCCATGAGGCAAAGAACCAAGATGCCTCAAGAAAATGGGACAGGCTCTCTTTCCC
>NW_006786802.1:5356732-5362531 GCF_000442215.2 Lipotes vexillifer | reverse complement strand
CTCTTTCCCTCCAAGTCCTCCGAGCCCGAGGTCCTGGGACCACCATTGTGGACCATGGGGAGTGGGGCTTTCTGGATCTTTCTGCCCACTCATCCAGACACACGTGCACAGACACAGGGCGAAGCAGGCATCTCCTGTCCGTGTCATCACATGCGGTTCAGGACAGCTGGCCCTGGGGGCTTCCTTCCTGGCCAGCCCTGAGGGGAGGGGGAGGGGAGGGGGGTTGGGAAAGCAGAGGCCTGGGCTGGGCCTCTGGGAGACAGAACCCCAGTCCCCAAGGCCTGGACGGGTGGCCGGAGCCCAGGCTGGCTCTGCCTGGAGTGGCTGTGTGACTGTGGGCCGTCACCGGCTCTCTGCCACAGACGTGCAGGTGGACGACGTGAGGGGGTGACCAGACCAGCATTTCTCAGGGTGGGGACCCTGCTCCTCGGACGGTTTAGCCTGGATGTGGATGAACGTGCTTCAAATGTAGGTATTCGTTTTAATACATTTCAGAAAAAGCATTTGGAAATAGGGCATTGGATCTGTGACTTCGTGCGTGTATCTTTGCCTCGGACAAGGCTGAAGAAGACACAGAGGTGAAACGGGCAGAGACTTAAGGGCAAGTAGTGGGACTGGCTCCGCAGGGGGTGCGGGCGTCCAGCGGGGCGCGGGGTCTGGAAGGCCCGTCCGAGCGCCCTCCGTGCTGACCAGGCTGCGGGCCTCCCCGCTCCAGATGGGCCCTGGGCTCCCTGGAGTTCTCCTGTGGCTCCTGGTGTAGGGGAGGGGACACTCAGGCTGTGCACATTCTCTGCCCTCAGTGGGGCAGGTGTGAGCTTTGTGGGGGAAGTCGCCAGTGGTCATTCATCGAAAAGAAGTGACTGTTTACTGGCGGCCGTTTTCCCAGGGGTCGGGGGTGAGGGTGGTCTCACGGGGCCTCTTTGCCAGGAGTGGGTCTGGGGAGAGGCAGTCTTCCCATGGGCCCTACGGGGCTGGGGCCTGGCGCAGTGAGCCGGGGGTAGGGGGTGGGGAACGGGGCAGGAGTGGGGCTTCCACACAAGCCAGAGGTGCTTCTCAAGAGGAGACGGAGGCCCAACTTGACATCACTTTGGGCACGTGCACCCCCCTTTACACTTTGTAGCTATTGGTCTACCCCATTCCCTGCCTCCCTGCCACCCTGTGTGGTAGTGTCGTCTGTCCCCAGTTGACAGAGGAGAAGCCCAAGGCCAGCAGGGCACCATCTCGTCCTGGGCCACACAGGGAGTTGGTCCCCGGGGGCGTCCACTTGCACACACCACGTCTCACGGAGAGCCGCTGCGTTCGAGGCCTGGGGTTGGGTAGGGACGCTGTGCCTTTGGGGAGGCTGGTGGGGGGCAGCACAGCTGAACAGGGGCTCTGGGTGGCTTTGGAGGGCTGGTGGCGGGGGAGCCTTCCTGGCGGAGGGTCTTGCCTGTCCCCGCTGCGGGGTGGCTGGGCTGAGTCAGGGCTCGCGCCCCAGCTGGGCTGTGTGTTCTTGGACCCGTGCTCGAGTCCTGCCTCAGCGGGGAGGTGGATGACCCAGCCCTTTTCATTTTCCATGACTTGCCATCCCACCGTTACCAGGGGTCATGAAGGGGTGGCCGGTGGCCTGTCCCTCACCTCTCTCCTCCTGTCCTGGGCACATCGCACTGAGCTGAAGGCGGCTTTCCACATCCCATTGCCCAGGCCAAGGGCAGTGCTTAACTCACCCGGGAAAGTTCCAGGCCCCCTGAGGGAGCAGGCAGAGTGGGTCACACTGGGCACCTGAGTCCGAGTGGCCGATTCTAGCCTTTTGTGGGGTCGGGTCTTAGGGATGAGAGGGAAGTGTTGATGGTGGACCTTTGGGGTGTTTACTGTCTTTAAAAAGACCTATGTAGAAAGAGCTGGGAGTTAGTTTGGCTCAGTGAATGAGGCCTTGGCGTCTGAACAGTCGCCACAGGAGCTGGATGTTCCGCAGGTCACCGCGTCGAGCCCGTCTCCAGGCAGAGCTGGGTGATGGCCTGGGTTTAGCCGCACTGTGCCTCTTCCCGGCGGCGTGCGAGATGAGCAAGGGGCTGAGCTAGTTTCTTGCATCTATAAAATGGGCTGCTTATGCTACCCAACGTGCCAGGTAGTTGTAGGATTAGACGAAGGGATGTACGTGGTACGGCTGGCACAAAGAAGCCACTACCCAAGTGGAGGTGTTTGTCATTACTGCCCCGTCCTGCCTTGGGTGGGAGGGTGGGCCTCCCTAGGGGAGGGAGCCTTGGAGGTGAGGATGGGCAGGGCCAGCTGAGGGGTGTCACTGAGAGGCCTCCCTGGTAGCCGGTAGCCCTTGGGGAAAGTTAAATGCGTGAAAAATGCTTCCCAGCCATCTGAGACCAGCAAGCCGAGGCCTAGAGGTCCCTGGCAGTGGCGAGCCCCCCAGCCTGTGTGTGTGGAATCCTGCCAGCCCCTCCAGGGGTCCTCCAGCTCTGCCCCCACCCTCTCAGCTGAGCCTGCTTGCAGAGTCTCCTCTTGCCCACCTGTGGCTCCTGCCAACACCCCCCAAGGCGGGTGGCACGGTGCCCACCTGACAGCTGCTGGCATCTGGCTCAACCTGCCGCTGCCCACGCATTTCACAAGGGGCTACGTCATGGCTGGGGCACTGCCCGGTCCCGGGCGCAGACCTGCTGGGCTGAAACACCTCCGTTCCCTAGGCTCCCCTTTCCCCACGCCCACACCCACCCCAAGCCTTCGAAGGAGGACAAGGTGTCGGGATGGGGCCGGGCGTGAGCCCTGGGCAGAGATGGCCTCATTCTCTCTTTGGTTACCCTTCTCGCCATGTTGCCTGGGATCGTCGTTTCTCCCTGTTCGTGCTGAACTCTGATGGGTGTATTTCACAGGCGTTTTCTGGGGCACCAAGTGCTGTGCTGGGGGGTAGACCTGAGCCCACCCTGTTGTGAAGATGGGGTGGGACAGCCCTGGAGAGGAGGCCCGTGGGGTTCCTGGGTTCCTCTTACACACGTGTCAGTGAGTTCCTTCTGTCTGGTGTCACGTTTGAACCCCTTCTCCTGGCTTTTGCCCCCCTCGCCGCATTGGCGAACCACCCGCCCGCCCCCAGTTCTATGTCTCAGGCACTCTGGGCCCACCCCCTGGCTTGGGCAGCAGGTCAGCTTGCCCCCTTTGCCATGCATCCCCTCTGCTTAGAATGCTTCCCCACCTCGAGCCCCCTTTTGCCTCGTGTCACCCCCCCAGGGGTCCTCGGGCTCAGGAGAAGACGGGGTGCAAGTGTGTCTGCTCTACTTGGCAGCCTCCCGCTTCCGCCTGGGCTCTGTGTTGAGACCCCCTCTTGCTGGTGCCGGTGCTGGGGGCACCAGGAGCACCCTCCTCTTTGTGTCTCTGTCTGCCCACCCGCCTTGAGCTCTGAAAGGAGTTACCCTGCAGCTGTGCCTGAGGAAAAAGAAACAAACTGAGGCCTTTGTTGTGGGTGCCCTGGTCCTCAGACGTGATCCTGGCCCCCAAGGCCCACCTTCTCTTGCTTTCTTCTGAGCTGGGCTGGAGGTGATGGGGTGGATGACCCAGGGGGGACTCGTGCCCACTTGGGGGTGGCAGCGTGGCAGGCCTGGCTTTCGGGCGTCGTGAGGCCCCCGGGGGGGACGCGGTCAGTGGTGCCACCACCCACCTTCAGGACCCAGAGTACCTGCCGGAGGCCTCTTTGTCTTCCAGGAATCCAGGCCTTCTTGCCCTTGGAAGTGGCTTAGTTCACTACCTCAGGTGCAGCTGACTTGGGTCGACGGTTCCTGGCATCACTGGCTGGCCGAGCAGGGGGAGGCCCAGGATCCAGGGCTGCGGCCTTTCTCTGCACAGATGGGGAAACTGAGGCCCAGAGGGCTCCACAGCCTCGGGGCGAGTGTGTTTTCCTGGTCAGGGCTGTTTGGAGGCACATTTCCCTGGCCTCGCTCAGTGGGGGATGTGGATTTGGGGTGGTCGTCCTCTCCTGGCCTCTCTCCTCATCTCTGCAGTAGTCAGACTGACCCTATCCTTGCGTACTTCCCTGTCGTGCGGGCCAGGGACCTCCCGGGCCCGCCCACCCCTGCTGCCCAAGCCCTACTCCCTGGCCTCTCCTTTGGGCCCCATCTGCCTGGGGGAGGAGGTGCCCTTTGAATAAGTCGTCTGGAGGCGTTGCTTTAATGGGGTCCTGGGCTAATGGGGAAGTGTCCTCTTTTGAAATATTCAGACTCCCTGGAAGGGGTGGCTTAGTGCCAGGCAAGGCCTGGGACGGGGGCTGGCACCCCGGCATCCCTTTGTTCAGACCCCGCTTTCTGAGCAGGGGAGCAAGAGAAGAGAAGAGCTGCCTTTTGGGGGCTGACAGGAAGTGAGGCTGAGGCCTCTGGGACTCGCAGTGTGTCCCCCAGGTCTTTCTTTGTTGTGGGTGCCCTAGTCCTTGGCCGTGTTCCTGCCGCCCAAGGCCCACCTCCTCTCTCTCTCTCTCTCTCTCTCTCTCTCTCTCCTGGGCCCGGCTGGAGATGATGGGGTGGGAGTGATGTCAGAGTTTCTCAGGCCCACCCCTCCTGTTTGGAGCCAGTTGAGGCGGACCCACGTAACAGCACCCCCTGTGTGCCAACCTCTGTGTGAGGCCCTTGGACATTCGGTACCATCACCAGTCCATTCTACAAATGAGAAAACCGAGGCCCAGAGAGGTTAATTAACGTGCCTCAGGTCACACAGCTCCTCTGATGTGGATTCTTGCCTGTTTGGTCTCAGAGCCTGTGCTCACAACCACTAGGCTTTCCTGTGTTCCTGACTGCCCGGCCTGAGGCTAGGCCCTCTCCCACCCTGGCATTTCTTTGCCTCGTGTGGCTTCTTTGGCACACGTCTCTTCCCTCCCCGCAACATGGGCTCCCAAGGGGCCCTGCGTCCATCTTGTTTGCTTCAGCACTTCACCTGGTACCTGGCACGGGCAGGAGCCCAGTGGGCACCTGTTGGATGGCAATGCGGGAGCCTTAGGCTGGGGCCTGTTTTCCTGTGGTAGAAACAACACAGCAAGGTTGGCCCCCTTCCGTGTGCGAAGTTTCTGGATTTGTAAGGAGTTTTTTAGCCACGAGGTCATTTCACTGCCAGAACAGGCCGGGGAGTGGGGGAATATTTTCGTCCCCATCGCTTAGGTGAGAAATCGAGGCCTGAGAGGCAGGTGAGCTGCCAAAGTTCAAGCAGATGGGACTAGGGACACCAGGGTTGGGGGCCAGACCCTGCAGTTCAGGGCGGGCTGTATTTGACTCAGTTCATGAATTTGGGGTTTGAGTGTCCGCTGTGTGCCAGGCACTGTTGGGTCCTGAAAGCAGGGCAGCGTGTGGCCAGACATCGGCCTTGGTAGAGGCATCACGTGATCGGGCAGCGACAGGCCAGGGGCCCTGTTCTGTGGTGGGAAGTGCAGGCACTGAGTCAAGGCTGGGCAGCCCTCCTAAAGGAGGTGGCAGCTCAGCCTGGCTCTCAAGAGCCGGTAGGAGTTTGCCAGGCAGAGGGAGCTTGGCGGTGGGGAGGTAGGCAGTGCTTTTAGGCTGTCTGAGCCTGGAGACAAAAGGGTGGGGCTTGTTTGGGGAACCGAAATAAGTCAGATCACACTCCGAGAAGGTCTCCGGACGCCCTGGAGGAGTTGGTTGGCTGGGGGTGAGCAGGACAGGGCTCGTTGTCTTTGGGGTCGTGGACAGGCGTGGGGAGCCCTGGTGGAAAATCCCAGGGGAGGCTTGGGTTTGGGGGGCATGTGGCTGCCAGAGACTGAGCCTCCATCACGGCGACTTCCTGTGCCCAGCGGAGCCTGGAAGGAAGGGGTGCCCAAGCAGG
>NW_006786802.1:5339921-5356473 GCF_000442215.2 Lipotes vexillifer | reverse complement strand
GGAATGGGGAGCTTGGGCTTGGGGGACAGCCGTGGGGAGGGGCTCCCGAGCCCCTGTGTTTGTGGCTCCGGAAGCCGGGCTTTTAGGGGTGCGGGGGAGGTCGGCTGGGGCTGCTTCCCCTGCAGAAGGGCTCTTCCGGGCTCTGGGCTGGGCTTTACCAGGCAGCCCTCCCGCCCCTGTCCCCCATGTGTCCCTTTGACCTCGCACAGTTCCCAGGAAGCCTTGGGGAAGCGGGGTCTTAGCATCTTGGGTTAGGGCCGGGCACTCTTGGTGGCTGGTGTGGTGGGAGTCCGAGGGAGGACCTCTGGGGGAGGCACTGGCTTTGGGAGCCAGACTAGATAGACAGTGATGCCTCACGGGTGCTGGGGAGGCCACGGCCCCGACAGGGCCTGCTGAGCTCTGCGTGGAGGTGCCTCTCCATGTGCCTTTCCCGCTGCCCTCTCTGTGGCTAGCTTCTCTGGTAGTCTCAGCGAGAAGGGACCTCGCACACCCTGGGGGCCTTCCCTGCCCCTGGAGGAATCAGGCCCAGAGAGGGCGAGAGGCAGAGCGGGGCTGGACCTTAGGTCTCTATCCCCCGCACTGCTTTGCTTATGGCAGGTGGGGAGACTGAGGCAGGGGGCACTTCGCAGCCCTGTCCGGGAGAGGCAGGAAGTATGACAGGAGGGTCTTTCCTGGTTGGTGTTTAGTGCCTTTTCCCACTTTCTCTTCCCCAGGGCAGATTGCTTCCCCAGCTGAAAACTGCCCTAGGGCAGGGCCTCCTCCAGTCTTCCCTGGAGCTACCCTGAAGGCCAAGGTCAGGGCTGGTCCCTGTGCGCCCATGCAGCCCAGCACAGGGGAAGGTGGAGGCGGGGGAGTCGGGGCCCAGCTCGAGGGAGCTCCCAGGCTCTCAGAAAAGGGGCAGATCGTGGCCTCTGTGGGCCACAGTTGCCCAGGGAGTCTTCTTGGGGGAGGATCCCTGAGCCGAGTCTTGGAGATGCCAAAGTCAGCATTTCCCCAAGAGGATTCCTTAGAGATTTAATGCAAAAAGGGCCTCGTGAACCAAAAAGACTGGGAAATGCTTAGCTGTGTTCATTAATTCAGCAGCTTGCTTTCCTGCAGGACTTCTCAGAACCTTGAATTTGCTAATGTGCACAGGGTATCTTTAGAGAAGGAGGAAGAGAATACGAAGCCCAGCACTGCCTGTGACCAGAAACTGGTGTGAGTGTGGCTTTTCACGGCCCTGCTGTTGGGCAGGGCACACCTCAGGAAATGCAGACACAGGGTTAGGAAGGAGCCTGGGCCTTGGAGTGGGCAGCTCTGAGTTTGAATCCCAGCCAGGAGGCTTTGGACGAGGAGCTTAGGATCCCAGAATTGGTTCCCCTGGCTGGAAACAGAGGGAGAGCACCCCTAACCCGCCCTGGGGGTCCAGATGCAAGGACCTTGCCTCTTCCCTGCAGGTGCTTGGAGGCTGATGGCAGGGGCACCTCCCGTCGGGTTTCCTGCCCTCTGTCTCCCAGTTGGGTTCAGGGTGTGCAGAGCGTGTCTGCAGGGCCGGGTGTTGCGTTTCCTCTCCTCTCCACAGCCCTAGAGGCCTTGGGGTGAGGACCCCGTGCTGCCTGGAAGCTCCCTCTGGCTCAGGCCCACCTTGCGCTTTCCTTGACCCAGTGGACAGGTGCTCCCTGGAGGTCCAGCTAGGCTCCGTGTGGGCGTGTGAGCCCATGCGACGCTGATGCTGCTTGTACCCCAGAAAGCAGTCCTGAGGTGCTGACACTGCTGTATCCACCACAGAGGCTAGGCCACTTCCAGAGCAGGGAGGGGGCCGGAGCGCCTTGACCTCTTTGGTGCCGAGGCCCATGACAGAGTGGGCTGAAGGGGAAGGGGCAGGTTCTGTGCCCACCCACAGCCCTTGAGGCCCTTTCTGCCAACTTGGTAGTGCTTGTCGTCTTGACCTGGCGTGTTGTGCCAGGTGCAGCCCCCTCCCCGCCCCCCGCCACCGTGCTCTGCTTGCATCACCTCCACTGAATCCCCTCAAAGCCCTGGGTGGTCTGAACGTTATTCTCCCTTTCTTTCAAATGACGAAAACTGCGACTCAAGGAGGATAAGTAACTTTCTCAGGGTCATGCATCTTAGACGTGATGGACCTGGGGTCGTTTTCCTTTTCTTCTTCTTTCGTTTATAGGCTCTATTTATTTTTTGTGTATTCACATACATATTTTATAAATTTAAAAAAATTATTTATTTATTTTTGGCTGTGATGGGTCTTTGTTGCTGTGCGCGGGCTTTCTCTAGTTGCGGTGAGCGGGGGCTACTCTTTGTTGAGGTGCGCGGGCTTCTCATTGCGGTGGCTTCTCTTGCTGCGGGGCACGGGCTCCAGGCGCGCGGGCTCTAGAGCGCAGGCTCAGTAGTTGTGGCTCACAGGCTTAGTTGCTCTGCGGCATGTGGGATCTTTCCGGACCAGGGCTCGAACCCGTGTCCCCTAGCATTGGCAGGTGGATTCTTAACCACTGCGCCACCAGGGAAGTCCCCACATACATATTTATACACACACACACACACACACACACACACACACACACACCCCCGACAAACATGCCAGGAACACATCTTTCCATGTTAATAAACTTAGAGCGTCACTTCAATGATCAGTCGCTTTATATTGCCCTTTGAGTTTTTCTGTTAGGGTCGTTATTTTTCATTTTATGTATTTATTTAAAAAACCCTTTATTGAGGTATGAGTGACATACAGAAAGCTGTGCATTTTTATTGTATGCAACTTCATAAGTGTGGAGGTAAGTATACACCCGTGAAACCATCACCACAATCCATGCCATAAACCTGTCCCTCACAGCCTAAATTTTCCTCCCCCCTTTTAGCTTATCATTAGTATTTTTGAGATAAGAACACATAAAACCTACCGTCTTGAAAAAAATTTTTTTTAATATATTTTTATTTAGTTTTGGTTGCATTGGGTTTTTGTTGCTGCATGCAGGCTTTCTCTAGTTGCGGCGAGCTGGGGCTACTCTTTGTTGCGGTGAGTGGGCTTTTCATCGCAATGGCTTCTCTTGTTGCAGAGCGCAGGCTCTAGGCGCGCGGGCTTCAGTAGTTGTGGTGTGGGGGCTTCAGTAGTTGTGGCTCGCAGGCTCTAGAGTGCAGGCTCAGTAGTTGTGGTGCACAGGCTTAGTTGCACTGCAGCATGTGGGATCTTCCCGGACCAGGGATTGAACCCATGTCCCCTGCGTTGGCAGGCGGATTCTCAACCACTGCGCCACCAGGGAAGTCTCTTGAAAAAATTTTAAGTGTACAATACAGTGTTGTTAACGATAGGCACTATGTATATGGTCGATCTTGTATTTTCTACTGAAAACTTAAAAAGAATTGCATAAGCTATATTATAACAATAGAAATAGAAACTGAAAATGAGGAGAAGTAAGATTCGTTCACTCTGACAAAGCAGCAGTTTTGGTGTTTCTGTGTCCTGGTTCAGTCCTAATCCATTCTAGACATGACCTTCACCATGTGGATTTTTCACAGGATACCCTTCCACAATATGGTTCAAGCTGCTGCATCTTTTTGATAGCTGCATTGTATTCCACTGTAAGAATGTGTTGTGATTTATCTTCCCCAGACTGATGCACATACTGTTTTCAGTGTTTTGCAGTTACAAATAGTGCTGCAATGAATAATTTTGTACATATGTCAAATTTCACACATGTGAAAGTGTTTATAGGGTAAATTACTTGATGTAGGTTTGCTATGTCAAAAGGTGTGTGTGTATATTAGTGAGTCTGTTAGATATGATGAAACTGCCTGCCCCAGACGTTGTGCTGAATCACACGCCCGCCAGGGGTGAGCGTGAGTGTCTGTTTCCCCCCTGGCCTAGCCAACACAGATTTATGAAATGCTTTGATCTTTGCCAATTGGGTAGGTAGAAATGGTTTTCCATAGTAGTTTTAATTTGCATTTCTCTTGTTATGGGTGAGGTCAGCTTCTTTCCAAATATTTAAGAGATTTGTATTGTCTTTCTGTGAACTTTCTGTTCATCCTCTTCTCCCATTTTTCTACTGGGTTATTGTTCTTTTTGATTTGTAGGAACTCTTTACATATGAGGGAGATTAGCTCTTTAGGGAGATAAAAATTGCAAATGTCTCCATAATCTCTCGCTCATCTTTTGATTTTGCTTTTGATAGTTTTTACTAGGTAGAAAAATAATTTTTAATTGTAATCGAACTTATCAGTCTTTTCATTGTGGCTTTTAGGTTTTGGATCAGGTTAGAAAGGACTTACTCACTACAGCATTATATGAGAATTCTTTCATGGTTTCTTGCTCTTTGGAAATCATCCTGGTATAAATTATGCCTCCAGCTTTCTCTCCCTCCTCTGGGCTCTGCTGACTTTTTAAATAGGCAACTCAGCAGTGCAGAAGTTAAGACTTATGCCTAAAACTTTCTTGCTCTTTCCAGGACAGTGGCTACTCTGGGTTGAATCTTCTGTCACCGGCAGACCCACTGTCTGGGTGGGCCGTGGGAAGCCCAGTGTTCTGCCATCTTGGGCAGAAGCAGCACCACACGAGGTCCCTGAAGACCAGCTAGACTTTCCCCTTTCTGTTCTTTGTTATCGAGGCGAAAGGGATCAGGAATGAAACATGCGCATGAACGTGTTTTCATTCTAAAGGGGGAGCCTAGTGAAGATAGTGCTTAAAGGAATGAATAACTAATGGTGGAATTTCAGGCAAGAGTTGGGGGAAGACATAGCTGTTCTTTCCAATACGGGAACCTGGTTGTTTAGTTATCCATATATACATGCTATGTATTATTGTGCATTCATTTATTTTTAGTTAGTAAACCTTGTTGCCTGAACACCTCCTGTGCGCAGAGCCCTTTGCAGACACCTGGGGGAAGGGGGCACCAAGGTCTCTGCCTTCTGAAAACTTGTGCCTGGAGCTGAGTTTCCTCTTGACACATAGAAGGTGTTAGTGCACATCTGCTGAAGGAGTGAATGCGTGAATCTCTGTCAAGATGCGTGAATGAATAGATGAACTCTTCCCAGGCAATTACTAACCATCATTAGAATTGGCCCAGGAGATGGCAAACTGGATTTATTATCTCTGGCGGCTGGAGCCTTGCGGGGAAGGGGTGACGAGGTATTTGTGTTTTAGAGGAGAGATTGACTAGGCTAATGCCTAATCCAGAGGAAGAGTGGAAGGGAGGATTTCAGGAGCAAAGAACAATTCCCAACTCCACCCCTGGAATTAGCCCTCTGGGGCCAGATGGCAACACGCAGGCTTTTCAGCTTTTCCTCAGTTCTCTTTGTTTTATGATTTAGCCTCCGTTCCTAGCCCAGCCCAGAGCTGGGCCTCAGAGGTTTGACATAACCATCTCCTTTGGCAGAGGGAAAACCGAGGCCCGGATCAGGTAAGGGTCACAGAACACGTTAGTGGCAGAGCTGGGACTGGAGCACAGGTCTCTAGACCTCAAGACTGAGTGACAGCTTGTGGTCCCTAGAGGCTGGGGTAGAGTCAGCCTGGGAGTTCTTGGGGAGCAGGGCTGTCTGGGGGCATATGCTATTGGGGGCTTTGGCTTTTGCTTCTGCCTCGTGGCTTTGCAGACTGTCACCAGGAGGCGGGGAGATAAAGTGGAGGGTCGTTAGGGGCTCTGCCCCCTGTGCACCTCTGTCTCTCCTGTTTGGACCTCATGGTTGGGCTTCCTCAGCTCTAGGAATTGAGCCTTCCTTCTGGGCGCATTGGCTATTTTGTCCTCACAAACTTGGCCTGTTGGCCCTGAGGACCTGCGCCTTGCTCTCCCCCGAACTTGGGTATCAGCACCTCAGTTTACTGATGAGAAAACTGAGGCCCAGAGTGTGAGAGACTCTGCCACTCCTATGGCCAAGGGTAGCAGAGCTGGGATTTGAACCCAGGCCTCCTCCTTCCCGGTACAGCTCACCTGCGGAAAGGTGTGACACAGCAGGTGTTTCCTGTTCTGGGGGAGACCCTTTTGTCTGTTTTCATCATCTTCCGCCCTAATGCCCGCCCCCCCAGCCCCCTCACCAAAGCCGCCCTGCCTCCTGTCTGCCACCTTTCTGCCTGGCTCAGGACTCGAGTTGGTTGGCTCATCCATCTGTCCGTCCCACAAGCATCTGCCAGGGCCTAGCTGCAGGACACAGACTTAAATCCCACCACAGTTTGGTGAGGCAGGTGCGGTGAGGCAGGTGATAGAAGTCTCGGAAGGCCTCCCGAGGGGGGCAGATGTCCAGGAGAGAATGGTATGGGGAGGGAGGTTAGGCCCCGGCACGGGCTAAGGCCTGGGGAGGCCCTTAGTCCCATGAGGTTTTCTGGGTGCCCCTAGCTGCCAGGCCGGGGCTGGTGGCTCTCCTTCACAGAGCTCTGGGTCTCCTGAGGGAGGTGGCATTAACATGAGTCCCTCAGCAAACAGAAAGTCTGCCAGTGACCCAACCCACCAGGCACTGGGCTGGCCTAGGGGGCAAGACTGTGCTGGTGGGTTCCCGGCTGCAGCAGTACGGTCACCTGGGCGGGGCGTGGGTACAGGGTCCGGCCTGAGGGGCTTGAGTGGGCCCTCTCCTCTCCTTAGGCCTGCCTGCCCGCCCCGCTTCACACCCCGAGGCCCCACTTCCCCTTTCTGGGGCCACCAGGCCCTGCACAGCTCCGGGGCCTCTGCCAGGGCAGGGCCAGAGGAAGCCGGGCTGGGTTCCTGCCAGTGTTGCTTGGGTGAGGAAGTGGGTATCCTGTCTGTGTCTGTGAAAGCTGGGGTGGGCTAGAACTCCCCCAGGGGTGTGGTAGGGCTGGGGGTGCTGCCAGATCAGCCAGTTCCACTGGGGAAGGATTTCCTGAGCACCCCTGAGGGCCCAGTCCTGCAGTCATAATTCGAGGTCCCAGCGCCCTATCTCCAGCAGCTCTTCTAGCTGAGGAACCTGGACCCCCGCCTGTCAGTATTTTGCAAGAAGACCCCAGTCCTGTCTTGTTGCAAGGAAGGGAGAAGACGGTGTGTATGGGGTAGTTCAGAGGGCTTCCGGGAGGAAGAGGCCCTCCTGGATCTTGCTGGCTTCGAGGAGGCTCCCTGGCATGGCTGCCTCATCTTGCCCCTGGAAGGCAGAGGGAGGTACCTTGATGGAGTCCACTTTGCCCCCCACCCTCTGTCTGGGGCCTTGAAGGGGGAGGGCAGAAAGGGGTTAGCATTTTGAGATGTTATGGGCTCTTTGAATGTCAGCATTGGGAGGGTGACGGCCAGGACCCTGAGTGGCCTGTATTCAAATCCCAGCTCTCTTTTACTAGCTTTGTGACCTCAGGCAAGTAACTGAATCTCTCTTTGCCTCAGCTCCCACATCCATAAAACAGACACAGCAGTCTTACCTACAGGGCAGGGGTGCAGATTTAGAGAGACTACAGTGCTGGGTACACAATAAGCAGTCAGTAGATTTTGTGATGGTCTGTCCTACTCAGTCACAGGCCCTGCGGCTGCGGGGAACTGAGTCCACCAGGATCGCTTGGGGGAAGAGCTTGATTCTGCCGGTATCAGTTTCTACCTAAGTATACCCCTCCGCTCCCTAATTCCTCCCGCAGGGGAGGAATCTCTGGAGGGTACTGGCCTCCTGCAGCCTTGGGCCCCGTGCTGCCCTGCTTAGTTTGGGACACGGTGACAGAGGTATGAGCTGGGGTGGGGATGGTGAAGGGTTCCCCTCCCTGGCCGGCGTCCCTCCAGAGGAGGTCTTAGCCAGGACTGGCTGTGTCTGCAGGGGCCCGCTCTCACCTTTGAGCTAACTTCTCCCGACTTGGACTCATCAAGGGGCCACGAGGGCTTTCTGGACACAGCAAACTGGGGTAGGAGGCCCAACATGGACCTTGGGACTCTTGGTTGCAAGTGGCAGAAGCTCACCCTGGCTTCAGCTGGGAGGGGTATTGATTATCCCTTGGGAGGAAATATCTGGGGGTTGCCTGAGCCTCAGACAGAGCTGGATCTGGGGGCCCCAGCGGGTATGTTCAGGACCCTGTCTCTCACCATTTCTCCATGTGGGCTTCCTTCTCAGGTGGGCTGTCTACTGTGGTGGCTCAGGTGGCTGCCAGCAGCTCCAGGCCGCTGGCAAAGAGAGCATCTTTTCCTCGTGGGCCAGCAAACGTCCCAAAGAGTAATCTCACTGACATGGTTCTGGTCACATTTGCATCTTTAAACCAGTCACTGCGGCTTGGGAGAGACTGTGCTGATGAGTCAGACCTGGGTCATGTGGCCCCTGAACCAGGGCTGAGAGAGGGGGAGAGGACCATTTCCAGCAAAAGCGGGAAGCACCCTCCCAACTGGACCCTTGGGGTCCCCCTCCTCCGTGAGATGGGGCTGTTCCCCTGCCAGAGTTATTGTGAGGTGTGAGTGGCAGTGAGGGAGCCCTGGGAATCCAGCCTCTCCAGGTAAAAAGGGCCTCGATGTCTCTGCTCTTGGTGTCTTTGGAGTTCACAAAGGACCCGTGGGGTGTGGGTGAGGGAGTGACGGGGAGGCAGAGCCTGGCTTGACCTCAGGTTGGACTTCCGGCCAGAGCAGCGCCCAGTGCTGGAGAAGACCGCCCTGAGAGGGGATGAGCTTCCCATCACCGAGGCCTGCGAGCTGAGGTTGCGGCAACACTTGTTGGAGACCTGGCAGAGGGGTTCATCCAGGGACTCATAGGGGCCCTCCCAGTTATCAGCTGAGTTGGCAACTGGCAGAAGAACTGGAGATTGGGTAGAGGGGCCTTGAAACCTGCCCTGACAGAGGGGGCCTCTGGGTCTCATTTTGTGGGCTGGCTCCTGGAGAGGAGCTGGCCTGTGGAGGTGCCTGTTGGTGCTGGGTTGTCTGCAGGAGGGAGAGGTGCCATTCCTCCCAGCCCTGCCTTGTTCTGCTGGAGCTGGACGGGGTCCCTGGGCGGGCCTAGTCTCCGTGCCCAGTACTGCCCGTTGTCTGCCTCCTCTCCCGCCTGCCGTTGCCCAGGAAGTGGCCTAATTAGATCCCCAGGAGGAGTGTTTACCAGGCCTGAGTTCCCAAGACTCTCAGAATCTTCCAACTAATCCTCCTCTCTCCATGCCTGGCTCAGCCCGGCTTTGTGTGCCTGGAAGGGCAGGTTGGCACCTGGGGGTGAAAGGCTCCATGCTGGACACAGCAAACTGGGGTAGGAGGCCCAACATGGACCTTGGGACTCTTGGTTGCAAGTGGCAGAAGCTCACCCTGGCTTCAGCTGGGAGGGGTATTGATTATCCCTTGGGAGGAAATATCTGGGGGTTGCCTGAGCCTCAGACAGAGCTGGATCTGGGGGCCCCAGCGGGTATGTTCAGGACCCTGTCTCTCACCATTTCTCCATGTGGGCTTCCTTCTCAGGTGGGCTGTCTACTGTGGTGGCTCAGGTGGCTGCCAGCAGCTCCAGGCCGCTGGCAAAGAGAGCATCTTTTCCTCGTGGGCCAGCAAACGTCCCAAAGAGTAATCTCACTGACATGGTTCTGGTCACATTTGCATCTTTAAACCAGTCACTGCGGCTTGGGAGAGACTGTGCTGATGAGTCAGACCTGGGTCATGTGGCCCCTGAACCAGGGCTGAGAGAGGGGGAGAGGACCATTTCCAGCAAAAGCGGGAAGCACCCTCCCAACTGGACCCTTGGGGTCCCCCTCCTCCGTGAGATGGGGCTGTTCCCCTGCCAGAGTTATTGTGAGGTGTGAGTGGCAGTGAGGGAGCCCTGGGAATCCAGCCTCTCCAGGTAAAAAGGGCCTCGATGTCTCTGCTCTTGGTGTCTTTGGAGTTCACAAAGGACCCGTGGGGTGTGGGTGAGGGAGTGACGGGGAGGCAGAGCCTGGCTTGACCTCAGGTTGGACTTCCGGCCAGAGCAGCGCCCAGTGCTGGAGAAGACCGCCCTGAGAGGGGATGAGCTTCCCATCACCGAGGCCTGCGAGCTGAGGTTGCGGCAACACTTGTTGGAGACCTGGCAGAGGGGTTCATCCAGGGACTCATAGGGGCCCTCCCAGTTATCAGCTGAGTTGGCAACTGGCAGAAGAACTGGAGATTGGGTAGAGGGGCCTTGAAACCTGCCCTGACAGAGGGGGCCTCTGGGTCTCATTTTGTGGGCTGGCTCCTGGAGAGGAGCTGGCCTGTGGAGGTGCCTGTTGGTGCTGGGTTGTCTGCAGGAGGGAGAGGTGCCATTCCTCCCAGCCCTGCCTTGTTCTGCTGGAGCTGGACGGGGTCCCTGGGCGGGCCTAGTCTCCGTGCCCAGTACTGCCCGTTGTCTGCCTCCTCTCCCGCCTGCCGTTGCCCAGGAAGTGGCCTAATTAGATCCCCAGGAGGAGTGTTTACCAGGCCTGAGTTCCCAAGACTCTCAGAATCTTCCAACTAATCCTCCTCTCTCCATGCCTGGCTCAGCCCGGCTTTGTGTGCCTGGAAGGGCAGGTTGGCACCTGGGGGTGAAAGGCTCCATGGTGTGTGTGTGTGTGTGTGTGTGTGTGTGTGTGTGTGTGTGTGTGTGTGTGCGTGCGCGCGCACGCACGTGCGCACACACGTGCGTACACGTGCACACTTGTGCATGTCCTGGCCACCCACAGCTCTGCTCTGGGGGCTTTGCCTGGGGGATGGAGCAGCTGTGGGGAGTTGCCTTGGCTCCTTAGAGTTTGGGGTTTCTCAGCCTGGCAGTCCCGGTGCACTGGTGTTTGCACCAGGCCAGAGGGACAGACAGTGTTGTGTATACTTCTGACAACTGGTTCAGTCACTGGGACCTGCTGCTTCTGGAAGGAGCTCCATGGGGAAGCCTTTCTCAGCTCAGTAAGACAGTGAGGCTGGGCCAAGGAGCCCTGGTTTGGAAGCTGGCAGACACAGGTTTGAATCCCAGCCCTTCTACCAACCAGCTCCAGCTGTGTAATGTTAGGCAAGGCACGCTCCCTCTCTGGGTTCAGTTTTACATCTGGGAAATGGCTGTAACACCTTGGCCTTAGCAGGTTATGAAGGCGAGAGTGGAGATGGATGTGCAGGCACCTGGCGTGACAGCATGACAGCTGTTTTCCACATGCCCTGGAGTGGGGGCTTCTCAGGGTAGGGACCTTACCTTGTTTCGTGACCCCTTTAGCACAGGGCTGGGCATATATGGTTAGTACTCAAAAATGCCTCTTGTGGAACAAAGACTGGTGAGTATTGCTTTAGAGGTGGCAAACTAGTGGGCTGCAGTATGCAAATTTTATAAATTTTTTAAAATAGAAGTAATGTTGATTTACAGTGCTGTGCAGATCTCTGCTGTGCAGCAAAGTGAGTTGGTTACACATATATTTATGTTCTTTTCCATTGTGGTTTATCCCAGGAGATTGGATATAGTTCCCTGTGCTATACGGTAGGACCTTGTTGTTTATCTCTTCTAAATGTAATCGTTTGCATCTACCAGCCCCGAACTCCAGTGCATCCCTCTCCCTCCCCTCTCCCCCGGCAGCTACAAGTCTGATCTCTATATCTATGAGTCTGTTTCTGTTTTGTAGATACGTTCATTTGTGCCATGTTTTAGATTCCCCATGTAAGTGATATCATTTGGTACTTGTCTTTCTCTTTCTGACTTACTTCACTTAGCATGATAATCTCTAGTTGCGTCCATGTTGCTGCAGATGACATTATTTCATCCTTTTTTCATGGCTGAGTAATATTCCATTGTACATATGTACCACATCTTCTTTATCCATTCATCTGTCGATGGATGTTCAGGTTTTTCCACGTTTTGGCTATTGGCACCAAGCAAATTTTAAAAATCAGCTGGCAGCAGTTGGAAATCAGTATTTCACGTAGAAATCAGATTTGTAGCTTTTGTCCAAACACTTTGCACACTTTGGCGGTCCTGGCCCAACCCCCTCAGGGTTGCCTGGGTTAAACAGGTTGTTGCCGAGGCCTGTAGACACCTGCCTGGGCCCAGAAGGAGCAGAGGGGCCAGGACTCCAGGCAAACAGCCCCTTCCTCCCCCGCCAAATATGTGGTTTTTCCATTTTGTTCCTGGGGTTTGAGGAACAGGAGCTCCCAGGTGGAATAGTGCCACAGGTGACTCCTGATCCAAGGTGGCCCCAGGTTACTCAAGGCAGTTGGCACTCACTGGGGGACTTCACTCAGACTCTGGGATTCTGGGTGCCCTGCTATTTTGCCTTTGGGGGCTCTGGACCAACTTTCCTTCACAGCTTCCACCAGTGGCCATTTGTACCCTTTGTGACTGCCCTGAGCCTTCCCATGTCTTACCACCTCCCTGCTCCCTGCCCTGCCCTGGTTCCTATCGCTGATGCAGGCCTGGAGGATGTTGGGGGCCTGGACTCCTGGTCCAGGGCTGCTCCCTTGACACGAGGTTCCTGCTGGGAATATGTCAGCCACCCCAAGCCCCAGTCGCTGCATGTAGGGATTGCACATTTTTTTGGTAACTTTCTCTCCCTGGAGACTGGGAGCCCTAGGGGTAGAGAGAGCTAGCCTGACACACAGGAGATATAATGGGCCTGGTGTGCCATAGGCATGGTTAACAAGCTGTTTGGGAATAAACAAATGGGCAAATAAATGAATGGTGCTGGGGAAAGAGGGAGCCCCTCTGGGCTAAGCATTGCAAGCCTGGGGTCCGCTCCCAACTTTGTCATAAAGGGTCCACCGTGTTCTTCTCTGAGGTTCAGTCTCCTTATCTATGAAGTGGAGCTTGCAAGGTTCTTAAATTCTTGTCAGTGGGCCCTTTTAGAAATATTCAGTCTTATGTGGAAGCTTAGCATAATATGAATGCAAGGGGTATGCTCTGAGGGAAGCTGGCGTTAGTGTCTGAGACACAAGACTCATTGAGAAGTTCCAGTAATCGAGCGAGTGAGGTCTTTGCACAAGAACCATTGGAACAGAAGAAAGCCTGCAAACAGACTTCACATGCATGGCCGCCTGACTTAGGACAAAGGTGCCTCCACTAAAACTCTTGAAGGAAGGATGGTGGCTCCATGAAAGGCTGGTGGGGTAATTAGCTATCCATTCAGAATAAAGAAGCTTGATCCCTGCCTCACACCATACACAAGAATTCCTTGAGATGGATTGGAGACCTACATGTGAAAGTAAACTGTTCAAACTTCTAGAGCAGTGCTTTCCAGTAGAAGTTTCTGGATAATAGAAGGGCTCTATATCTGTGCTGCCCAATGTAATAAACGCTAGCTGCGTGTGGCTGTTGAGCACTTGAAATGTGACTGGTGTGGCTGAGGGGCTGAAATTTTTTTTTTAACTTTAAAAATGTTTTAAATGTAATCATCAAGCTATTATTATTCTCAAAAAAATTAAGTAATTTATTAACTTAATCCCACCTTCAGTTCACATTTAGATTTTTCACCAGTCGTTTCAACATTTTTTTTGTAGTTGCAGCTTTTAAAAATCAAAATCCAGGTAAAGTCCATTATATTGCATTGGGTTTGTAAGCTTTTTAAATTTATTTTATTCTGTAACATCCCCACTCTCTCTCATGGTACTGACTGGTTAATAATGGGTTATTTGTCCTGTAGGCCAGTAGTTTTCAAAGTGTCGACCAGCAGCTTCAGCATCTTCTGGGAACATGTGAGAGATGCACATTTCTTCTCAGGCCCCTTCCAGTCCAACTGACACTGGGAATGCAGCCCAGTGATTTGTGTTTGAACAAGCCCTCCAAGATCTCTCCTGGGTACCACTGTTGTTGACTAGCCCACATCATAGATTTGGCTAGTTGCCACCTGCTGCCGCCATTTATCTTCTCCGAGTAGCCTCTATATGGGACTGAACTTTTAATTTCATTTTTAATCATCTTAAATTAAATTCTTGATAGTCATATGTGGCTAGTGGCTACTGTATTGGACCGCGCAGTTCTCGGAAACACAGGAGACCAGCTTTATGACCTTGGGGTGGGCCAAGCTTTAAAGACCTAAAAGTTAGGCTTGGTTCAGGTTGATAAATCAGATCTGGGGCTGTGAGGCCTGGCCTTGCTCTCGCCCGATGCCAGCCTTCCCGGTCCAGGTCAAATCTTGGTCTGCTTTGTGTCTCTGCAGAGCTGAGGACCCTGCATGTCTGTTCATTTGGGCCTGGATGCAAAAGCAGATGCGGGCGGTGCAGTGAGCAAGGCCTGGCGGCTGGGGCAGTGCAGGCCCCGTGTGTCCATGGAGCTGCTGGCTGAGGGGACTCCCGCCCAGCCCCGCCTGCCAGGCTCGGAGAAACCAGAGGCCTAGGCGCACAGGGGTGGGTGTCGGCAGACAGATGCTCCCCAGGCTGCGGGGTCTCCTGCGTGGACTGCTGGGCGGGTGTGCCAGGGGTGGAGGATGCCGGCCAAGGGGCGTTACTTCCTCAACGAGGGCGAGGAGGACCCCAACCACGACACGCTCTACGAGAAGTACCGCCTCACCAGCCAGCATGGGCCGCTGCTACTCACACTCCTGTTGGTGGCCATCACTGCCTGTGTCGTCCTCATCATCATCGCCTTCAGCTACGGGGTGAGTGGGGGCAGCCCGTGGGCGTTGGGGGCTTCCCTGGGCTCCAGGTTTCAGCTCTGACGCTTTGTACTTGTGAGGCCTTGGGCAAGTCATTATCTTCTTTTTTTTTTTTTTTTTTTTTTTTTCCTTGCGTTATGCGGGCCTCTCACTGTTGTGGCCTCTCCCATTTGCGGAGCACAGGCTCCGGACGCGCAGGCTCAGTGGCCACGGCTCACGGGCCCAGCCGCTCCGCGGCATGTGGGATCTTCCCGAAACGGGGCACGAACCCGCGTCTCCTGCATCGGCAGGCGGACTCTCAAGCACTGCGCCACCAGGGAAGCCCCATTATCTTCTTTAAGCCTGAGTTCCTGCATCTGTAAAGTGCTATGGAGCATATTTAGGCTGGAGGAAGACACATTTTTTATTTTAATTTTTAAGTCTGGGGTAGTTTTAGATGTTACATTAATTTGGCCAAATAAATTACCCTCACTTTTCCCCACAATGGACTTTGACTTTACTGAAGGCCTGTGTATCACTTGCTCCCACTTCCAGTACCGTGGCAGACATCATGCATCAATCCCAGCACTCTTTCTCACGGAGCCGGCCAGGGTGGGGGGTTGTGTGTCTCAGAATCCTTCTTAAGACAGCAGGCACCACTAATATTATCTCTGACTTAGGCCTTGTTCTGCTATAGCCATTACCTCTGCGTGGCTGTTGAGCACTTGAAATGTGGCTAGTATGACTGAGGAACTGAATTTTCAATTTTATCTTCAATTATTGGGAATTTAAATCTGAATAGCCACATGTGGCTAGTGGTTGCTGTATGGGACAGTAAAGTTCTAGAAGAAACCATCAGAGACTACAGGCTGTTAACAGGGTGATATGTGTAAGGTGGCCAGCACCCAGTAGGTGCTCTGCCGGTGCTGCCTGTATCTCTGTGGATGTAAACCCGAGAGCCTTTGTTTTGTCATTCGGCACATAGTTACTGAGCACCTACTGGGTGCTGGCCCCAGATTAGTCTCTGTGCTCATGGAGCTTACGGGCCTCTGGGGGAAACCAGGTGCTGTCCACCTGTGAACGTCTTGCCTGTTACCTCTTCACCCCAGAGTGTCACACTTCTGTACCTTTCCTTCAGCTCTTCCCCTGTCTGGGTTGCCTTTGGTCGTATTTCCTCATAAACATCCATTCATGCTTTAAGAGTTAGGAGCAGTGGCCTCTCACCCAGGAGGCTTTCCACAGCTTTGCTCCTGTGCTCTTGTACCTGTGCCCTGCAGGTGTGCACAGAGCTTCTGGGGACCCTGGGGGACGCCTGAGGGGGAGGGGTGGGGAGTGAGAACGTCACAGGGCTGGGCCCCACAGGTGACTGGGGAAAGGTGGTGGTGAAGGCACCCCTAGCAGAGGCAGTAGCACAAAGCCTGAGGTAAGAAAGAACTTGATGTTTAGAGGGAGGATGGACACCACCCACGTGGAGGAAGCAGCAAGTGACCTTGCTTAGGGCAGGCTGGGCAGGCTAACCTGGCAGGCTTTCTGGAGGAGGTGGCACCCCGCTGGGGAAAGCTATGGCATTTCTGTGTGTGTTCACCCCCACCCCCTCCCCCCAGGACCCCTCCAGACACCAGGCTGTCCTGGGGACGGCGTTCTTCACGCTTGCTGTGTTTGTGGCTCTCTACGCGCTCGTGTATGTTGAGTGCCTCGTCCGCCGGTGGCTCAGGGCCTCGGCGCTACTCATCTGGGCCTGCCTTGTGACGCTGGGCTACGTGCTGGTGTTTGACTCATGGATGAAGGAGGCCTGTGACTGGGAGCAGGTAACAGGGCAGGGGCCCCTGGCGCCCCTGGGGGCTGGGTGCTGCCAGCCAGCTGTGCACTCGGTAGCTCCTGCCCTCTCTGGGCATCAGATCCCTTCTGGAGACTGGGCCCGCGTTGGGTGTGCCAGCCATGGGCCCCTCCCTCTCTCGGGGCTGTGGTTCTGTGACTGAGGATGGGCCCTGCGCTGATCCTGTTCTCTCAGCTCTGTGCTGATGAGATGGGGGTGAGAAGAGTGTCCACTTGAACGTGTGGCTGTGCTGTTTCTGGAAATGACACATCTCCAACTCAAAGAGGCAAAAAGGCACAAATCGGCTCACGTGCTGGAAAGGGCCCAGGGTTGGTCTGGGGCTT
>NW_006786802.1:5330064-5339911 GCF_000442215.2 Lipotes vexillifer | reverse complement strand
CAGGAAGGCCAGATCCCGAGTTCTCCCCGCTCTGCTTTCCTCTGTGCTGTTTCATTCCCTGTCAGGCCACCCCAGCTGGGGACAGAGGTGCCTGCGGCACCTCCGGGCTGCCCGTCCAGCAGCCTACCCAGGCCAGCTGAAAGAGACAGCCCTTTCTCAACCAGCTTGAGCTGCACTGGCTGGCCTGGGGCATGGGCCCAGCCCTGGACGGTCATTGTCACCGGGGAGGCGGTGGGGGGGAGCTTCTGACCATTGGGGCTGGGTCCTGTGACTGCGGTGGGGTGAGGCTCGGGCAAGCCATGCAGGTGGGAAGCTCAGGGGAGGGTGCCGTCCCCAGCAGGGGTGGGAGCGGGCTGGTTCGGGGCGGGGCGGGGGGGCAGGGGAGCAGCACTCAGAGTGTGGGCGGGGCCGGTGGGCTGGGCTGCTGGGGGTGGCAGTAGTTACCATTCCTGCGGAGGGAGGGCTGTGGGCAGTGGGCACCAGGCGAGAGCTCCCTGGGTCATGAGGGTGGCGGAGGCTCACCCTCGGCCCCAGATGGTAAATCAGCTTGTAGGAAATGATGCTGGCTGGGCATTATTTTCTCATTCTATCCTGTGTCTGTTGCTGCCTCTCGACACACAGGGTGGGGGAAGGGGCCGACCTGAGGGCTGAGGGAGCTGGTAGGGGGCCATAGCCTCAGAGTTCAGGCTTCCAGGGCCATCCCCGCGAGCTGGGGCTGCGGAGTGACCCCAGCTGAGCCCCGGGCGGGGGCGGCGTGGTGGCCGCGCTCATGATGCCGCTGTGTGCAGGTGCCCTTCTTCCTGTTCGTGGTCTTCGTGGTGTACACGCTGCTGCCCTTCAGCACGCGGGGTGCCGTCGTGGCCGGGGTCGTCTCCAGCACCTCCCACCTCCTGGTGCTCGGCGCTCTGATGGGGGCCTTCACCACGCCCAGCGTCCGGGTAGGGCTGCAGGTGAGGGGCGTGTGGGTCTGGGTGTGCGGGGCCGGCTAAGGCCTTGGGTGGGGCTTCGGTTTGGTCCAAGGGCAGCCAAGGCTGGAGCGGGTGAGTTGGAGGCCTCGGAGACAGAGGTGTTTGCCGACAGGTGGCCTCGAGGCCCGGCTTCGTCCAAGTCGGCAGGTGCCCTGTCCTGCAGCCTTTTCTTTGCTGGCCTGGGGTACCCTGGAGGCTCAGCCCCTCCCTTGAGCCCTGACCCTCGGGCCTCCTTCCTGGGTCCAGCGCACTACTGCTGGTTGAGGCCCTGTTCCCGAGGTTTCGCTTGTTTAGCCCAGAGCCCCATCTGCACAGGGTCGGACGCCGCGTCTGGTATCCTTTGCGTTGAGTGATTATGCACAGTTAGTGGTGACGCGCAGATGTGTTTTCCTCCTGAGCAGGCCTGGTGTCTGGTCTGGGAGGTGGGGGCCAGAGCTCTGGGCAGCCAGCCTGGCCCTGTGCCTTCCGTGGCTGTCCTTGGCTCTCCCTCTGGGTTCTGGGCTCTGTGAGGGGATGTGCTCCTGCCATCCTGGAAGCGGCTGGCTGCTCTGGTCTCTGGGGCCTGAGCCCTTCTGCACCAGGGAATGTCTGGCGGATGCTGAGACAGGCTTGAGTCCTGGTCCTGGGGTCACAGTGACCTACTAGAAGACCAGTGAGGCTAGGAGACCAGTGAGTCTGAACCTGTTTCCCTGCCTGCCCACCCCAGGGAGGCTGCAGCCCAAGTGGGTTGGGAGGCCAGGGATCGGGGAGGGGGTGCCGTCACCAGCCCACCAAGGGGGTCGGTGTCCTGAGGCACGGGCCAGGCCTGATGCTGAGCCTGCCACGGCCCGCCCACAGCTGCTGGCCAATGCTGTGGTCTTCCTGTGCGGGAACCTCACGGGCGCCTTCCACAAGCACCAGATGCAGGATGCCTCCCGAGACCTCTTCACCTACACTGTGAAGTGCATCCAGATCCGTCGTAAACTGCGCATCGAGAAGCGCCAGCAGGTGGGGACCCGCCCGACCCTGCCCGGCCCCCTGGCTGTCCCCCAGGCCCCACGCCCTGCATCCTTTCTCTGAGGATGTTCTCACTGAACAGCACAGTGAAGCACCTGGGGCACCTGGCCAGACACCTGTGCTGGTGTCATCCTGGGGGCTGCTGGGGACACGGGAGGGTGTGTGCCTGCCAGGTTAGTAGCAGGGTGTAGGCCAGCAGCAATGGGGCACGTGGTGGGCAGAGGGGCGGGAGGGCAGAGAGGACGGAGACCCGGGGCCTGACTCCGCCCTGCCTGTGCCCCACGTGCCAGGAGAACCTGCTGCTGTCCGTGCTGCCTGCCCACATCTCCATGGGCATGAAGCTGGCCATCATCGAGCGGCTCAAGGAGCGCGGGGACCGCCGCTACCTGCCTGACAACAACTTCCATAGCCTCTACGTCAAGCGGCACCAGAACGTCAGGTGGGTGGCTGGCCGGGCCCGCGCGCACAGTGTCTCCCAGGGCGGCCCCGGCAGGTGGTCCCAGCCCGCACGGGGACTGGGGAGAGGTAAATCCAGGCCCCTCCCTGGGCCTCAGTCTCCCACTTGTTCCCCCAGGGCGTGGGGGCAGATTAGATTAGTATTGGGGGAGATCCACTGCCCCCTAAAATTGTCAAACTCTGTGCACGAACGTGACTGTTGGGAAGAAAGGGGTCTTTTCAGATGATTCTCAGTGGGGCACAGGCCCCCCAAAAGGAGATGAAGCCCCACCCAGGTGACCACCAGGGACCCCCCCAGTCCTGACACCTGTCTTTGACTGATTTGAAGGGGCTGCAGAATCTTACTCAGCGGCGCTGACCTGAGTGAAGCGTAGGTGTGGGCGCTGTGAGCTCCACCCTGGTCCTCTGTCTGCAGGCTCAGCATTAGCCCCGAGACTGGCCTGCTGCCTCTGGGTTGTGGATGGTGCAGAACTGTAGACTCTGGAGTGGGGAGATCTGGTGCAAAATGCAGCTCTGGCTTCCCAGCAAGTCTTAACCTCCCTGGGACTCAGTTTGCTCGTCTGTAGAATGGGGTTCCTACAAGGGCAGCCTGAGGACTAGATGTGTGAAATCGCTGGGTGTGGAGCTCAGCGGAGGGAGCGTGCAGTCACATCTTACCAGGGCTTTAGCTCTGAAGTCTGTGCAGAGGTGAAATCCAGGTATAGGGAAGGGGAGAAGTTCCCAGGTGCCCGAGAATCCACCTGTAAGGGCTCCATTCAGTCATCTGTGGTGAGGATCTAAAGGGGTTGGGGGTTCCGGAGGGCCCCTGCAAACTGGGGCTTGCTTCATTTTGCTTTGATGTGAAGCCTCTGGAACTTTAATTCATCCTTATGGCGGGGGATTTCTCTCCCAATCCCTGGTGGCAGAGGACTCGCAGGGGTGATTGGGTGCGGGGCTGGCAGATGCTCAGGGGCTCTTGGCCCTGACCCTCCTGCTGCCCCCCCCACCCCCAGCATCCTCTATGCTGACATCGTGGGCTTCACGCAGCTGGCCAGCGACTGCTCCCCAAAAGAGTTGGTGGTGGTGCTGAACGAGCTCTTCGGAAAGTTCGACCAGATCGCCAAGGTGAGCCCACTGACCTGTGCTGCCTCCCCTCCGCTGATGGTAAAGTCAGGAGCCCTTCCCACCGCATCCACAGCGTGTCCTGTGTCTAGCGCTGTGCTGAGATGGGTGTGGGGAGGCCTGGGCTGAACTTTAGCATTCAGTCAGCAAAGCTTTCAAGTGCCCCATGGTCAAAGTGGAGGTTGAGCCAGGATCCTGTCCCCCAGAGTGTGAGGCCTCTGGGGAGACTGTCAGTGCACACTGGGGAATGCACTGGGCTTCACGAGCTTAGAGGGGGACTCCAGAAGGCTGCCTGGAGGAGGAGACGGCTCCATCCTCACTACGCAAGGTCAGCAGCCTCAGCCTCAGCCTCACCTGGGAGCATGGGAGGACTGTGGAATGCCAGGCCTCACCCAGAATCTGCCTCTTGACAAGATCCCAGGGTGAATAGTCTGCACATTAAAGTTTGAGAAACCTAAAAAGAAACTGAAGAGGAAAGGGAACAGTGTTATGGGCAGAGGGAACAGCATATGCAGAAACCTAGAGAAGAAAGAAAGCTCTGTGTGTCCATGCAATGAAAGTGGCTCAGTGTGAGTGGGACAGAGTGTGTTGGCGGGGAACATGGTCACAGGGTCAGACATCCAAGGACTTGAGGGCTGAGTTGAGGAGCGGGATTTGACCTCAGGACCCTGGGGAGCATAGCAGGTGCCAAGCAGGGAGGGCATTGGGCAAGGAGATCCTCCAGGGTTCAGCCAAGGCAGGAGGGGTCTGGAGACCAAAGAGGGCTGAGCTGAGATCTCACTGTTTTTTCTTCACAAGCAACACCCAGCTACAGGGGTGTGTGTAGGGGGCTGGGGAGGAGCCTCAGTTATTCATTTATTTACCACCTGGTCCGGGGACCTGCTGAGTAGCAGCCCTGGGCTGCCCTCAGGTTGCTCCTGGGCTACGTGCTATGTGGTTGGAAGAGGGGTACAGGAGGCAGGACTGGGGGGTGCTTATTTAGCCCAGCCTCAGGTGGTCAGGAAGGCTTCCTGGAAGTGGTAGCCACTGAATAGAGACGCAAATGTAAGATTTAGGGCAGTGGCTCTCCGTCCTCGCTGCGTGTTTGAATCACATGAAAAGCTTAAGTAAAACCCCGGTACCCATGCCCGTACCCGTGAGAGTTTTTCAGAGCCTCCCAGGTGACTCCATGTGCAGAGAATCAGTGGTTTAGAACTTGATGGGAACAAGTTCTGGTCTCGCACTCAATCTTGGGAGGGACTGCCTCACCAGGAGCAGGCTCCACCTCAGGAGATGAGCTTCCCGTCACAGGAGGTAACCAAACTACAGTTGGACACCACTGGCCAGGGGTGCTCTGGAGAGCTGTCCCCCCTGGGTACTGTGGACTGCGTGACTCTGAGGGTCTGTTTAGCTGGAAGCCTTCCTTTAGGAGCTTCCTTCCTTCATGATTTCTCTGGTGGAGGTTCCTAGAGGTTGGGCCTTATGTGGGCCCAGGCTCCATCCTCACTACGCAAAGCCACAGCTGGCTCTTCCCCTGCCACAAGGCCAAGGACCTGCCCTTGCCCTTTTGGACACAGCCCGCTCTCCGTGGCAGGCCCAGGAGGCAGCCTCATTTTAGAGATGAGAAGAGGGAGGCTATGGCAGGTGCCAGTCTTCAGGCCAGAGTGTCCAGTCCCTGGGCAGACACAGCAGGCAGAGCTGGTCCCAGCCTCTTCTCCTATCAGCAATCAGATTCCAGAACTGTAACCTCCTGGCGAGAGCCAGGGCCTCCTCTCAGAGGTGTCCGCATTGCGCCTGGGCTCAGGCATCTTATGTCCCAACACACTCACACAACGCCTCCAGTCTGTAAGTCTCAGAGGCACGGGGAAGAGCAGCCTGGGGAATGTGGCCTCTTGTAAATCCCTGACAGCGGGGCTGGATCCAGACTGTTATCCTGCACCTGGCTCTGGAGGAGATAAGATAAGGGCAGCGGTGCCCTGAGCCTGTGCCTGGGTGTCCCAGCCCTCGCCAAGCTTCTGCTGCTTTCTAGGAAAGCACTGTCCTCACCCACCTCCGTTAGGCCATTCAGAACTCAGCATGTGCCAGACGGAGCACACCGGGAAGCAGCTGGCACACACTCAGATGGGTCATTGGAGGAGGGCTTAGGAAGGGGACTGCTCACAAAGGCCTGGCATCCCTCGAAGGAGGGATGGTGCCTGGCCTGGTCATTGGCGCTGGGTGGTCACCCACAGGCCTGGTGGGCATGTCCGGGAGTGGGCACTGGATCTGGAGATGGAGGGTACCCTGGTTCTAGGGGCCAGCCCTCTGGGAAAAGGCAGGAGGGAGCTGGGGCAAGCCTTCACTGGAGCCCAGTAGGCAGCTTCTCCTTTCTGTTCCCTAAAACCCCACCCTCAAGGCCTTGATATGTATGGCCACCTTTGCTAAGGGCTTATGGAGGGTCAGGTAGCTGCAGCACCACCTCAGATGGAACCTCAGACAGCCTACCTGGGCCTCCCCTTCCCCTCCAGGGGCATTTTTTTTTTTACGTGACCCCACCCTCTCTCCCCACTCCCATCTTCCGTCTCTGTTCTTCCCCCACTCCCCAAACCCTGTATCCCTAGCAGCAGAGTCATCTCTTGGGTTACCTTGACACCTGCTGACCCCATAGCATATGGCACCTGCTACCTCTCTGTTCTCATCCCCCCTACTCTCTCCACTCCACCCACACTGACTGCTGTGCTATGTCTCAAACACCCTTCTGGCCTCAGGGCCTTTGCACCTGCTGCTTCCTTCTGCCCAGATGCTCTTCCTCCAGATCCTGGCATGGCTTGCTCCCTCAGTTCCTTTAGGACTTTGCTTGAATGTTACCTTCACTGGGAGGCCTTTCCTGGCCTCCTGGGAACTTCCTCTTCCTTCCCATTCCTCATTTGTCTCCATAGCACTTATCATGGGTGTCTACAGATTTTATTTATTGTAGCTTAGTGTCCAGCTACAGGGATTGTTTTCTGTTTTGCTCACTGCTGTGTCCCAGTGTCTGGGGCAGAGCAGGGCACTCCGTAGATGCTCAAACATTGCATAGATGAATGAAACAAAGGTAGCGCCTCCCTAGAGGCCCTCAGGTGGCCGCCCTTGGTAACACTTGCTTTTATCCCTGACACCTGCTTGGGGTTCCTCCTGCAGATCCCCCGTGTTCCCCGTCCTTTTGCCGGGCCCAGAGGCAGCTGCTGGTGGCTGGTGCCCCAGGAGAAAGCCCCTGGCCAGAAGAGAGCCTGGCTGACTCTGGAGGGTGTGGGGAGGTGGGCAGCATGCCTGCTCCCTGGCCCCTGGGCCATCTGCTGACCAGGCCTCCCCTTGCCCTGCAGGCCAATGAATGCATGCGGATCAAGATCCTGGGCGACTGCTACTACTGCGTGTCAGGCTTGCCCGTGTCCCTGCCCAGCCACGCCCGCAACTGTGTGAAGATGGGGCTGGACATGTGTGAGGCCATTAAGTAGGTACCACGCACAAGCCTGGGACACTGGAGCCTGTTCCCACGGCGGGCCCCTTCTGCTCCCCAAGGCATGCTGGGGAATGCATTGTCCCCGCTTTGCATATGAGGAAACTGAGGCTCCAGGGGCGCAGGAGGCTTACCTGGACCACTCAGCAGTGTGTTTGCATCCCTCCCTCTGGGCCCACTGGGGCTCCGAGTTCCAGAGAGTCTCAGAAGCTCAGAGCTGAGGGCCATGAGGACGGGCAGCTGGGCTCCGTTTCTCCGGAGGCTGAGCCTTCGCAGCAGCAGGGGAGCTGACAGACGCAGGGTTGGACTCCAGGCCTCCGTCTGCTTCCTGTTCCCCCTGTGAAGTCCCTGGAGTTGGGGGACTAGCTCTTAGAGCTGCAGGGAGACCCCCAGCCTCCTGCGGCTCCTTGCCACCAACATCCCAGCTCCCCGCAAGGCTCTCTGGAGCCCCGAGCAGCCGTGGTCTGTGGCGGTCAAGCGGGTGACGGAGGGCCAGGCGGGCTTGGCCAAACGGCCCAGCATTCGGGGCAGAGCCGGGCGCGGCTGGGCTGCCGGGCAGCGCACAGCTTCCACGCAAACCCAGCTCCGGCTTGTCCTCCTGAAGTCTCACCAGAAGAAAACCCGGTCAGGGAGTCGGTCCAGGTCACAGGCTGGCTCTGCGTCACCGCCTGTGTGACCTCGGGCTGGTGCCACAGCCCTGGGGCTTACTTCCCTCCCTGGAGCACGTGGAGGTTGTGCGGGGCCCTCTGCTCCCACTGGCTTTGACCCCGGCAGGCTCGGTCCCTCCCTAGCCCGTTGGTGGACACGTGGCACCGGCTGCTGCCCAGGCCCTCACGCACTTATCAAAGGGACCCGGAGGCCTGCTCATGTTGGGGGTGCCTTGTGCCCCAGAGAACTCTGAAGTTGGGGCTCCTTGTACTAAGTGGTGCTGGCAACCCCCAGTACTCCCAGTTCCCAGAGATGGGGGTGTGTAAGGCCCCCCAGGGCTGGCCCCATGTTCCTTGTTTCTGCTGGGTTTGGGGTAGTGTCTGGATCCCTCTGCAGATTCCAGCTGGAGCTGCCAGGCAGGGGTAACACCCAGTGATAATATGTTAGGGCCTCCAGCAGGAGCCACAGTGACCAGTGACAGTTGGAATTCCTCCTCCTTTTAACAGCCTTTGAGCTTGGGGCGGCCACATCCATTTGCACACTCCTAGAGATGGGGGGCTCATCCCCTTGCAAGGAGGCAGCCCCCTCAGGCTGAGAACGTTCTCTTCTGTGAGCTGGGCCTGCTCTATTCCCATACGCTCCCCGCACCCTTGCTCTTCCCCCACCCCGTGCCACACCCCCTACCAGGGACCTTGAGCCTGTCCTAGGGTTCAGGCCCCTAGCAGCCCTGGCTGGGGTGGGCTGACGGGCCTCTGCCCCAGGCAGGTGCGGGAGGCCACAGGCGTGGACATCAGCATGCGTGTGGGCATACACTCGGGGAACGTGCTGTGCGGTGTCATCGGGCTGCGCAAGTGGCAGTATGATGTGTGGTCCCATGACGTGTCCCTGGCCAACAGGATGGAGGCAGCTGGAGTCCCTGGGTGAGGCTCAGCTGGATGGTGGTGGGGTCAGAGGTCCGGGGCTGACTCTGGGCTGCGGTGGTGGGGTATCAGCATGGGGTCAGACAGGGAATCAGCGACCTGAAGGTTGGGGGAGCCCGCCCGGGGTCCAGCCTGCTCAGTCCTGGCTGCTGTGCACCCCCGGGTGGGTGTCTGCCCTCGCTGGGCCCTGCTGCTGTCTGACTCTCGTCTCCCCCAGCCGGGTGCACATCACAGAGGCGACGCTGAACCACCTGGACAAGGCGTATGAGGTGGAGGACGGGCACGGGCAGCAGCGGGACCCCTACCTGAAGGAGATGAACATCCGCACCTACCTGGTCATCGACCCCCGGGTACGAGGCTCAGCTGCGGCAGGCTGGGGGGCGGCGCTGGGGCTGTGCTTGGGAGCAGGGCCCACGCCTGGGGCATGGCCCCCATGGAGGGAGAGGTGGGGTCCGCCCCGGGGTAGGAGGCCATGCCCCGTTACTAGGCATGTTCTAGGCCCCAAGGGACAACTTCTCTGGGCCTCAGTGTTCTGTTCTATGAAATGGGGATAACAACAGTGTCTACCTCAAGAGGAGAAAAAGCTAATCTGAGTGAAGCCCTCACCGTCAACTGGGTGCGTCATAAACATTCTAGAAATAATAGTCACTGTTTATTTTCCATGAGGTTGTCACTAATCGCCCAGATTTTCAAAAGACACGTTTTAAAAACACGCTTTGGGTGGGAGTCAGGGAAGCAAGGAATGGCCATGGGGCCAATAGGCAGGAGCCCCTGTGTGTCCTGGGCTCTGACCCGCCGCGTGCGCCCGCCCGGCCGGTGCCTCTAGGTTCTCGGTGGGCCCCGCCTCCTTCAGGACCCCGTGGTGGGGAAGGCTGTGAGCCTGCTTCTGGGCCGTGGGCCCCGGGCCTGCCCGCAGCCTGCCTGCGCCGGCAGGGGCCTTTCGCTCCCGCCCGTGGGAGGCCAGCTCAGTCTGGGCCCTCGGTGAATCATCCTTGGGGCTTGCTCAAGAATGTCGGCAGTGGCTGGCTCCTTCCAGCTCCCTCTCACTCTGGCCTTTGCTGTCCTCGGGGCTGGCCCGCCTGCCAGTCTCTGGGGCAGCCGCGGGCCAGCCTGTGAGCCTCCCCCGACCCCCTCGGGCTTCATCCTGCCAATGTTCCCCGTGCGCCCTAGGTGGGTCAGCCATGCTGAGCGAGCATCGGGGGAACCCCTACTGGTACCTTGGGGCTGTTCCCAGCCCACTGTCGTGGAAACCACCCAGCCGCTCGCCCTGTCCCTGCAGCTCTGGGCCCCGCCCCCTCCTCTGA
>NW_006786802.1:5319087-5329896 GCF_000442215.2 Lipotes vexillifer | reverse complement strand
CCCCGCTTCCTTCCTCCCCAGCCCCGTGCCAGCCTCCTGTCCCTCCACTGCCAGGCTCTTTCCACTGCAGAGCCCTTGTCGCTGCTACCCCGTCCACCCAGAGCCCTCTGTCCCAAATGCTCGTGTTTACCCTTTTTGCTGTTTATTGTCCGCGTGAGCTCCACGGGGCTCGGGGTGGGGGCCCCTCTTCTCCAGGCTTCAACCCCCGGTCCTAGGACAACGCCTGGTACAGAGCAGGGCCCCAGACAGCTTGTGAACGAATGCAGCAGAGCCCTTGACCCTGAGGGGGTGGCAGGCGTAGTCCTGTAACCCACCCCGCAGGGCCGCCGGATCAGCAGGTGTGACCGCGGGCGCCCAATCAGACTCGTGCTCCAGATGAACCGGGGAGAAGGCTTTAGCACGAGTGTCTCATGCAGGGTTTACCGGGCACCCTGTCTTTTATCTGGCAACGCTACCTTCCCCCACCTTTGTTTAATTTTATTCATTCCCATAGTTGAAAATTCAAAAAGCATGAAAGGTGTGCTATAGAAAGTTTTTCGTGCATCCCTGTTCGCCGCCGGCACGTCCCCCGTGACGGGGACCCGTGTGGTGAGAGGTGTCTGTGCGCATCTAAGTAGAGGGCGAAAGACTCCTCTGGCCTCTTTGCTGAGCTGGCGGTAGCGCCTCCACCAGTGTGAACTTTGCTTCACCAGCGACGTAACTTGGAGACCTTGCCTTCTGCGCACAGAGACCACACTGATCTCTTCTCATGACTGTGCTGCACGCACCGTGCCGAGGCGGGGTGGGGAGGTCCTTTCCCAGCTCTGGCTTCTGTAGGCTTACGTGTGTGTGAGGTGCCCCAAGGGGTGAGTGTCCAGAGGTGGCTGGTAGGGGGCCCGTGGCCGGTGCAGGTTGCAGGTGCCCTCCCTGGGCCCTGCTTCTGAACAGATGTGTTTTTGCTGAGAACTGATGGATCTTCAGGACCCATTTAATTTTTAGGGACAGTGTCTGGCTTCCCTGCCCTAAGAGAGAAGTGGCAGTGAACTTGAACTTGAAGAGCTGGCTGCCGTGTAGGCAGAGTTGCTGATGGTGGAGAGGGAGGCAGAGAAATGTGACCTCCCCAGACCCCCAGGGCAGGTCACTCACCACAAGGCGCAGCTCACTCTCAGGACCCTGGGACTCTCTTCACAAGGACTGAATTCCATGCCATTCCCTCTGGCCTGGCAGACAGACATGGCTCAGAGTTTAAGAATGTTTCTATCCTAGGAGGAGGCAAGAAGTTTCCAGGAAAGTTGCTGCCTATGGCTTAACGAGTGTTTGTGGCAGTAGGTGTTGGTCTGTGTGGGTGTTTGTGGGAGCCGCCAGAGACTGGGACTCCTGCAGGGCAGGGCTGTGAGGGGATTACGGGGACTCACCAGGCCTTGAGATGGCCTGAGCTTGTCCCTGGTGGCCTTGGGGGTCTTCCTCTTCCCTCCCCGTTTTCCAGTCCTGTCCAGCCTCGCCAGCTGAGGATGGTCCCAGGCGGGTTGTTGTTCTTGGTGGGGGGGTTGGGGGGGAAGGAGGCAGGGCTGGGCCCCTCCTTCAGGGCCTGGCTAAGCCACCATGTCTCTGGCATGGCCGCGGCAGGCTTGTGGCAGATAGTGGGCCCATGCTGTGGTTTGGGGGCTGTACGAGTGGAACTCGCTGGAATGCTGCCCCGTGGGGAGCAGCCCTGGGTTGGCCAGCATTCCCCTTCCTCCTGTCTGCTCCCACACGAAGGACGTGTGCTGCCACATGTGGGTGGGCAGGGCAGGATGCCTGTGGTTTCTTCCCTGGGTGCCATCTCCCTGGGGTGCGTCCACCGGGAGGGGCCGATGGGCTTTCAGACCCAGGGAGCTTCAGGGGCCAAGTGGGGCCTTCGGGCTTGGGGCCTGACCCCACCTCTTGCCCTGGGGAGGCAGAGAAGAGCCTGAGGGGCTGTGCACAGTTGTGCCTGTGGCAGGGACAGGGCCCCGAGCTGGGGCCTCCCCGGAGCCCAGCCAGGGAGAGCACTGGGCTTCCACCAGTCCCCGAAGGGCTGCGGACCCAGCAGCTGTTTTGCCATTTTGCCTTTTCGCCAGATGGGCCAGCGTTCTGGGCAGCGTCGCGTTTCTGGGGGAGCGGGATGGGGGCGGGCCGTTCCCGTGCTGAGCGGGGGGGGGGGGGACAGGCCGTGTCTGCGTCTGCCCGCAGAGCCAGCAGCCGCCCCCGCCCAGCCTACACCTCACCAAGTCCAAGGGGGACGCGACCCTGAAGATGCGGGCCTCCGTGCGCATGACCCGCTACCTCGAGTCCTGGGGGGCGGCGCGGCCCTTCGCACACCTCAACCAACGCGAGAACGTGAGCAGCAATGAGACCCCTGTGCCCCACGGGCGGAGGCCCAAGGTAGGACCCCTCCTCCCAGAGAGCTGGGAGCAGGGGCCGCGGGCAGGGGCGGGAGAGCACATGCTACGGGTGTCCTTCCGGCCAAGCCTCACTTTCCACATCTGCAGGATGGTTCCAGGCTTTGCCCTCCCTCGCTCCCTCCTGGGGTTGGGGAAGTGAAGGCATTTCGAGAATGCTCCAGGGTGGCGGGGGATGTCCCTGGCCTCCTGGTTCTCCAGACCAAGTTCAGTTTCAGTTCTGGGTGCCTGCAGCTTGGACAGTCCTTGCATCCGAGAGTGCCGGAGTTGATAGACCCAGTCCGGTGAGGCGCATCAGGGCCCCGGGTCCTGGAGAATAACCGTCTCCCCCTCTCTTCCCTTCCAGGCCATTCCCCTACGGCGCCACCGGACCCCTGACAGGTTTGTGCCCTGTCCCCTGCCTCCCCGGCCAAGTCCTGCCCCAGTCACCTCCTCCAGGCAGGCTGCCCTGACCAGCCTCTGTCCAAGAAGGCAGCTCTACAAGGCCCAGCCCTGACTATGGGTTTCGCCACGGCTTGGGTCAGAGTGTTTTTAGGAACCAGAACTTCACAATGATCGAGTGGCTGTTGTATACCCACCCTGTAGTGGCGTCAGTGGGGTTGGTGTGATGGAACCCTGGGGTTTAGTGGAAGAGACCTTGGACCGGGGCCTGGGGGGTCTGTCTGCCCTTTGCTTCTGGCTGGGCTGCTGGTGGCTGGGTGATGCTGGGCCTTCGCTTGTCCTCTCTGGGCCTCAGTGAGACCCGCCTGTCCCTACCCCATCCTGCACGAGGCTCTGGGACCTCCTGCAGGCACCTGGGAACCCCACTTGGGTGAGTCATCTCGTCCACACCCCTGCCTCTGGGCAAGTAGATGTAGGTTCCTGGGCTGATGCCGTTGCGGGTGTCTGATTCCAGAAGCGCGTCCCCCAAGGGGCGGTCAGAGGATGACTCATATGATGATGAGATGCTGTCAGCCATCGAGGGCCTCAGCTCCACGAGGTGAGGCTCCGAGACGTGTGCTCGCCTTGTGCCTCATGCCCAGTGGCTGTGTCCGTGGTGCTGCCTCCTGAGGGTGACCCCCCCACGCCCTCCCCCCGACTCCTCCAGGTGCCACCTCTCACTGCCTGTGTCTCCGCCCCACAGACCCTGCTGCTCCAAGTCTGATGACTTCTACACCTTTGGGTCCATCTTCCTGGAGAAGGGCTTCGAGCGAGAGGTGAGGACCTCTGAGCAGCCCCAGAAACAGGGGCTCCAAGGCCTGGGGTGGGGGGCGGGTGCTGGCCGCAGGGCAGCCAACACCCCCAGAAGGTCTGCTCAGGGAGGGCGCTGGGGAGTCGCTCCAGCTGCCACTGGGGTGGGGACGGGGCTCAGTGCAGCCTGTTTGGGTTCTCTTATTGGCCTCGCCCCTGCACCTGACACCCCGCCGTTAGTGGTTCCCCGACTTGGGTTTGGGAGACTTTGCTCCCTTCAAATGCCAAACCTCAGCCAGTGCTGATAGGGGCCAGCGTGCACCTTTGGCTCTGCACTTCTTAGGAAAAAGCCCCAAACTCAGTATCAGTTTGACAGGGCCTGACCGGTTCCCGCTTCTTGCTGCTGTAACACCATGCTTGTGTCCCACTAGTGACCATTCACTTATTTTTCGAGAGCCTCCTGGTTCTGGCAACGTCCAAGGCACGCGTGTGTCATTCTGCCCTCACCTGCAGGCCAAGGTGGGCGACGGTACCCATGTCACCGACCCCAAGGTTTGGGGCATCTTGGCCTCAGGTGTGGCCTGAGAGAGTGACCCAGCCCACGGCCCTCTGGTGCTGGGACCTCTCTGCCGCTTCAGCCTCCAGGACTGGGGGGCTCCCTGTATGGGGAGCTTGGGGTCTGGAGGCTGGTGTGGTCACCAGGAGAGCCGCCTGGAGGGCCACCTGCTGGCCGTGAGACCTGGACAGGCTGCCGGGCTCCCTGAGCCTCGGTTTGCTCATCTGTGGCAGGAGCCCTGTGGGCTGAGATCTTGAGATGGTGCCGGGTGTGGCAGGGCGGGCAGCACGGGTCCCCCGCCTGACGGCTTGGGGCTCAGGCCTGGCCGTGCTCCTCGGTTTGGGGTGAGAACAGAACCCCCACTAGCCCCAGTCGCAGCAGCCCCAGAGCTCTCATTTGGTTCTCGCCCACGGACTTGGTCTATGGGCTTTACAGGGACCTTGGAAATGAAGTCGGAGACCTGGGCGGGGTGGGGGAGGGGAAGGTATCGCCTCTAAATATAAAAGAGAGACTGCAGAATGGAAACAGATGAAAATTGTTTGTTCGTGATGATGTAACAGTCAAGGAAGGGAGGAAGTCAAGGAGGGGGTGTAAGGTTTTTCTTGGAGATGATTAACTCGAGCCAGGGTGGAGCCCAGGAAGGGGGTCAGAGCAAGTAGCCTGCCCTGCAGGCGGGGCCTCGGCTGCCCGGCCACCCCTCAGAGTCTCTGTCGCCCCCAGTACCGCCTGGCACCCATCCCGCGGGCCCGCTACTACTTTGCTTGTGCCGGCCTTGTGTTCATCTGCATCCTGCTCGTCCATGCCCTGCTGATGCCCAGGTCAGTCGGGGGGTGGGCCGGATGGTCAGGCACACTGGGGTCAGGCTAGGAGAGGTGGTGACCTTGCAGATCCCACCAGACCTGCAGGAAGGGGCTGGCTGTTAGAGTTAGTACCTTTAGTCCCTTTAGGCATCAGAGCCCCAGAAACTGGACCTGGCACCGTGGCCCCCACAGCTGGAGTTGCCAACGTTTAGTTTTAGTTTTAGTTGAACATGCTTGCTCGCTCAAGCCGCAGGCCTCCCCACTCCCAGATGCCTCTTGCCTTCAAAGTCACCTGTTTTCTGTATGGCCCTTCAGGCATTTCAGTTTTTTGTGACTGTTGCCTTAGGTGTTTGGAGTCCTAGAAGGGCAGACTCCTAAAACCGTAGCTGCTACCACCTCCCTCTTAGGTGTGGGAAATTGAGGCCCGGGGGGCTTAATGCCTTATCCAGGGTGTGTGGCCAGTACACAGGAGCCGCTGAGATTCACGCTTCTGTGAAAGGGCTCTGTTGCTGGGGGCGGGGGCAGGGGGCTGAGGTCACAGGGAGGTAGGAAGGTCAGCCAGTTGGCGGCTTCTGGAAGGGTAGTTAGGCCAAAGGATCCACTAGGATCGTGGTTCGAGATGTGCTTAATAAAGACGAAATAGGGAACGCTTTTCGATGGTGCTTGTGTGCCGGGCAAGAGTCTGAAGGCTGTATAATCAGTTATTTCTTGTGTACTTGGCCCGGAAAGCGGGGTGTGATGTTGGCCTTGGTCCTTGTGTCTCGGCCAGGCCTTGTGTGTCGTTCGTGGGGCAGCTGGACCACGGGGTGCAGTGTGCCCCTTTGGCTGAGTGCAGAGTCGCCGTTTGGGACGGGGAGAGGGAGAACCGAGGCGCTGGGGCTGGGGTGCATGCCGGTGGCTTGGCCTGGGGCGGAGGGTCCCCCAGAACTTAGGCTTTTCCTTCCTCTCCAGGATGGCGGCTCTGGGTGTGTCCTTTGGGCTGGTGGCCTGTGTGCTCGGGCTGGTACTAGGCTTGTGCTTTGCCCATGAGCTCTTGGTGAGTGGGGAGGCCCCTGACCGGGCGGCGGGCAGGCCGGGCCCCCCAGGTGTCGGGGCTGTGGTGGTGCGAGCCCCGGCCCTGTGACCCCCGCCCCTCCGGCCTGGAGCACGGTCCGGAGGCTCCTCCCAGGGCTCTCCGTCCTATGTGCTAGTAGTCCGCAAGTGGCTGTGGCTGACCCCAGCCCCAAGGGTGGGGCTGTCCCTTCTGTCTACGCACCACACGTGTCCTGAGCTCTGGGCCGGGCGGGCACAGCACCCCTCCCTGACTCCCCAGCAGAGCTCTCAGAAGCTCTCGCTCTGCTGGGCCCTGGGGCTGTGGGCCCCCGGGTCAGGCCTTCTGCGGGCTCTCCCCCCACCTCGGGTGTGGGTGCTGGGTGATGACACTGTGATTCCGCAGAGGTGCTGCCCAGCCCGGGGCGCGCTCCGAGCCATCTCCGAGAGGGTGGAGACGCAGCCCCTGCTGCGGGTGTCCCTGGCCGTCCTGACCATCGGCAGCCTGCTCGCCGTCGCCGTTGTCAACCTGGTGGGTTCTGCGGCGAGGACGGCAGGCTTGGCAAAGACCCCTCGGGCCGTGCACGCTTCCAGGGAGGAGGGAGCAGTCTTTGACCCTGGGGACCTCCGGATTCTAGAATCCTATAATCCTGTTGCCTAAAAGCCCATCTGGTGTGGCCGTATCCAGAGCCCTGTGAGGTTCCTGTGGCGGCTCTGAGCTCCTCACCCTGTGTTTGTCACATGAGGACTTGGGGCCCCCCAGAGCGTTCACGTGGCCGACCCCACAGGGCCACCACGGTGCCCTTGACATCCCGGTCTTTCTTTCCAGCCCCTGAGGAGGTCCTGTCTCAGCCTCTCTGGGACCCAGTCTCCTCGCTGGGGATGAGCAGCCCTGGGCGCAAGCTGGAGGGGGCGCCTGGGCCCTGCTTCTCGGGCCGGGCTTGTGTGCTTTGGGCTCAGACAGCGCTTGTCCCACCCGGACCTCCCCTGCTCCGACATTTAGAGCCAGCGTCTCTCCCCTCTCCGTGTCCCCTGCACTAGGGACTCTGTGACCACCTCCCTCAGCGTCACCTGCGGAGAAGGGGGCTCACTGAAAGCGCTGCTCCCAGCTTCTGCCCCCGCCCCGAGTCAGGCGCTGGGGTGGCGTCCCTGTGCCTTCCTTGGGCTCCCTCGTCCCGCAGTGAAGCTGCCAGCTGTGGTGGGATGTCGGGGGCACAGAGGCTCCGGCCAGGCTTAGAGCCGGGCCTGGCAGGAGATGCCCATGGTGCTCTCGGAGGCCCCGGCCCTGCCCTCTGCCCCCTCCAGGTCCCCAGCCCTGCCCATCCGGGGCAGACCCTGGAGCCCCTGGACCACCCCTCACAGGTACCTGTCTTTTCCGTAGCCGCTGATGCCTTTCCCGGCCCCAGGGCTGCCTGCTGGGAACGAGACGGGCCCGGGGGCCGTGAGCAGCTGGGAGAGGGCCCTGTGCAAGCTCCTCCCGGTGAGTGTGTCCCTCGGGGCTCCTGGTGCCCTCACTCAGACTGCCCCTGCGTGCTCAGAACACACTGAGCACCGGAGTCCATGGGCATGGAAGAGCCGAGTCCCCTGCTCCCAGGCGAGGCGACAGAGCAGGGCCGGGTGGGGCTAAGGGGTCCAGGTGCTGGCGCCTGGGTCCAAGGTGAGAGGGTGGGAGCGCCCTGTGCTGGTGGTTGTCTCCTGACCACGCTCGTCATGATCTCCACTTCATGGATGGGGAAGTGGGCGCAGGGAGGCTGACAGATTTGCTTCATGGGCGGTGGAGCCAGGACTGGGCCCAGGTGGGCTGACATCAGAAGCTGTGCCTGGAGCACCCTCCCGGACAGGATGAGGGCTGTGGGACTTGAGGGGCGTGGTGGTGAATTTGAGCTGGTCTCTAAAGGGCAGAAAGGTTATGGGACCGGGGTTGCAAGAGGGGACAGCGAAAAAAAGCCAAGGCAGGTAGTGGGCACAGTTGGTTTCAGGTGGTCGTGTCACGGGGAGGGGGTGGGGGAGGATTGGCAGATGAAGCCAGAGGTAGGTTAGATCCAGCTCCAGTGGAGCATGAGTGCCAGGGTGAAGAGCTTGGTCTTTATTCTGGGGGCAGTAGGGAGCCACAGCATGCTCTTGAGCAGGAGAGTAACATGGGCAGAGATGCACTTTGGGAGGGACTGGCTCATGGCAGAACTCAGATCACTGCCTGGACCTTGTCACAGCCTCCCCAGCACCTGCATTTTTATTTACTGCGTTTCTTTTTCCTTGAGTTCACTTGCCGTAAGTGGAAGTAAAAATATAGTAAAAACAACACAATATAGAAGGTTTCAGATTCCGTTGCCTGCTGTTCGTTAAGGGAGGTCAGTGAGGCAGGAGAGTGGTGCTGAAGACACACTGGATCTTCACGGATTCCTCTGTGGCTAAAGGTGTCCCTCCCTTGGGTGACCTCTGATCCGGGAGGTGCCTCTTGGTGACGGGAGATGGTGGGGTGACCGACGTTCCCGTCTCCCCAGTATTACACCTGCAGCTGCATCCTGGCCTTCATCGCCTGCTCTGTCTTCCTGCGGATGAGCCTGGAGCTGAAGGTCGTGCTGTTGACAGTGGCCTTGGTGGCCTACCTGGTGCTCTTCAACATCTCCCCGTGCTGGCAGTGGGACTGCTGTGGCCACAGCCTGGGCAACCTCACCAAGACCAATGGCACCCTCAGGTGGGGCCCAGACCCCACGCTGCCGGGACCCCTGCCCAGTGCCTGTCTCGACTGTGGCCTATTGTAGCACTTTTTGTCTTGGCTCAGTGTCATTTCAAACTAAGGTGCTTTTGCATTCACAGTCCCCTCTGGACCGGACACCTTGTGGGCTGGACCGGCAGGTGGCATGGTTTCCACTTTACAGAAGGGGAAGTGATGGGCTCAGGCCCTGGGTCTGCAGCACTCAGAGCTCAGTGTGACTGATTTGCAGGGGGTGTCCCCGGTCCCCGGAGGCCACCTGGGTGATCCTGTCTCTAGGCCAGCCTGGGGGTGGGAGGCGGAGGCTTCAGCTCTAGCCCAGTCCCCTGCTTTGAGCCATGTCCTGGGTCTCCAGAGCTCTGGAGAGAGCAGTTGGCTCTGGTCTATTCCCAGACTGATGTGAGGGGCTGGCGTGTGCGTGGTTCTGGGGGCTCTGGGCCTCAAGTGGATTGAGGAGCGGGGGCCTGGCTCCCCTTGAGCTAAAGGGCAGGAATCTGGGGACCCAGAACGAGGTGTGCTCCTGTGGATCTGGCTTGCACCTGCACATTGCTTCTGCCGACCTGCAAGCCTTGCTCACCTCGAGGAGCTCTGGCTGCCTGTGGCCGCTCCCCTGCCTGCCTAGAGTGCTTTCCTTCAGACTTCGCCATGACTGTCTCCTGAGACCCAGGTGTGAGCTCAGCTGTCACCTCCCTGTCAACTGTGCTTCCCTCTTCTGTACGGCCTGAAGCGTCCTGTTTGCCAGCCCTGAGAACGTGAGCCCCGAGGGCAACGATCTCCCATCTTGTTCACTGTCCCGTGGGCTGGCCCTGCGTCTGGGCCTCGTGCCATCCCCTGAACGTGGGGGGCTTTGGGCGGAAGTGGAGATGACGCCTGCCTTTCCCCTCATATCCGGCAGCTCCCCGTCCTGTTCATGGGATCTGAAGACAATGATCAATTTCTACCTGGTCCTGTTTTACACCACCCTCATCATGCTCTCCAGACAGGTACGGCCCAGGAGGCAGGCGCCCACTGCATCCCTAGCTCAACCTGGCTGCTTGTACCTCTTTCTGGAGAGGCCGGGGGTGGGGCTGGGGCTGCCTCAGATTTGGAGCAGCACACAGGACTGCAGTCTTTCGGGGAGCTCTGGTCCCTGGGTCGGGGTCCTGGGCAAGTGTCCTTACCTCCCATCAGGACACGAGTGCCATTTAATCCTGTGGGTCACTTGGCTGACTGGGGTGCGGATGTTGAGTTGGGGACATTTGCCAGGGGCACAGGCTGGAGTGCTGATGGGCCGGCTCCGTAGCCCCCAGGGTTACGAGTGCGCTGTGCCCCCGCTCACTGCTGCCGGGACGCCGACGTCCCCTTCTGTCCGCAGATTGACTATTACTGCCGCTTGGACTGTCTGTGGAAGAGGAAGTTCAAGAAGGAACACGAGGAGTTTGAAACCATGGAGAATGTGAACCGCCTTCTTCTAGAGAATGTCCTGCCAGCGCACGTGGCCGCCCACTTCATTGGTGACAAGTTAAATGAGGTGTGGGTGAGAGGGCGCTCAGTCACTAGGGCAGGGAAACTGAAGGTACAGACGCAGTCCCGTGGAGGGACGCACTATAGCTACAGGGTGCTTTCTGCACTTGGTTTCCATGGCTCTTGGCCTCACTGATGGCGCCCAGGAGACAATGTGTGGTGTTAGCTGTAAGAACACAGGCTCTGGATCGGAGACTAGGGTTCAGGTGTGATTGTGGACAAGATCTCTCACTGCCCTGGGCCTCGATTTTCACATCTATAAAATGGGGCTGATAGTACTTGGCTGGCAGGATGGTTGCAAGGATCAAATGTCCAGGTATTTGCAGTCTGGACCATCTGTTGATGAAAACATGCATTTTTACCAATTCTATGTAGCAGAGAGTTTTTTATCTATGGAAACTCAGGCCCAGCGGGCATGGGACCCAGGCCTCCTGATTGCTACCTTCTGCTATCCACGGGTTCTCAAGCCCAGCTGTACAGACCCAGGGTACTTAAAGGAGCCCAAAACCAACCTGAGTCTGACCCTCCCCGACACATTTATTTGGAATCTCCTATTTTGTAACGGCCCCCACTTGAGTCCCATGTACAGCCAGCATCTGCTCCTGGAGCGCGAGGAATCGCCTCCCGTCTCCTTCCCCC
>NW_006786802.1:5281054-5318858 GCF_000442215.2 Lipotes vexillifer | reverse complement strand
CCCGCCACCCGCCCCAACGAGGTCTGGTGGCCACAGGGTCATGTTTCTTCCCACCCCCAATCCAGGACTGGTACCACCAGTCCTATGACTGCGTGTGTGTCATGTTTGCATCTGTGCCGGACTTCAAAGTATTCTACACGGAGTGCGACGTCAACAAGGAAGGGCTGGAGTGCCTGCGCCTGTTGAACGAGATCATAGCTGACTTTGACGAGGTAAGGCCTCCCTCCACACAGCCTGGAGAGGGCAGGGTGGGGCCGGGGGCACCCTGCGCCCACTGAACACGTGTGCTGAGGCGCCCTTGGGGAGAACAGGGAGAGCACATGGTACCCAAATTATAAAAAGTACCTACACGTTTGCTTGTTTGTTTTGTCACGATGTAATCTGTCTTCTCTGTGAGGGGCAGCTTGCTTAGATTAGATTTAGGTTGTAGAACAGGCTGATTTCCTGCTAAGCCCGTGCTAGCAACCTGTTTCAAAGGAAGTCACTCAGTTTGGGCTTAACTCTTAGCTGCAAATAATCGACATTCCTGTGTAGATACTGTTGGGCGGGGTGTTTGCTCCTTCGCAGGAATGAGACCAGATGAGAATGGAAGAGACAGGGAATGTCAGGGAACAGAGGCGAGGGAGCAGCAGGGAGAGAACCCAGAGGCTGTGTCCCCACCTGTACGGAGGTGTGAACTCAGGTGGGAAGGGCCCCCGCATGAGAAATGTTTGCATCAGGAGTGGTGGTGGGAGAGAATCCTACACCCTTCTCAGAGTCTGGGACAGGCCTGGGCTGCAGCCGTGTGGTATGGCCTGCGTTCTGTCGTCTTACAGCTGCTGTTAAAGCCCAAGTTCAGTGGTGTGGAGAAGATCAAGACCATCGGCAGCACGTACATGGCAGCTGCAGGGCTCAGCATCCCCTCAGGGCACGAGAACCAGGTACCCAGGCAATCTGGTGGTCTCATGTCCCAGCCCCAGATGAGGGGAAATTCAAGACAGCCCCGGGCCGACACCTCTCCGAGCCCCCTCCTTTGGCTCAGCCTGAGGGAGCCTTTTGGTGGAGGGGTTGGGGCAGGCGGCCCCTCACTGGGAGGGGAGCTTAGGTGGGCGAGCAGGTCCTAGACCCTCTGTGGAGGAGCCTCGGTACATCTCTGCCCATCAGTGGTCCCCCGTGGGTTTCATGCCCAGGCTGGCGCACAGCGCTCAGCAGGTCAGGGTGTTCTGGAGCATCCGTCTGACAGCCGGTGGAGGCAGGAAGACGGGGTGTGATTGGCCCTGGCCCCATGGAGTGCTCTGTCCTGCAGGACCTGGAGCGGCAGCACGCCCACATCGGCATCATGGTGGAGTTCAGCACCGCCCTGATGAGCAAGCTGGATGGCATCAACCGGCACTCCTTCAACTCCTTCCGCCTCCGAGTTGGTGAGGCCCTGGGAAGGCGGGGTGGGCCTGAGCTCCGGGTGGGACTGTGCAGCCCCCGCCTCCCAGCAAATCCACTCTCAGTCTGGTGTATGTTGCCATCTGCTATGAAAAGTTTTAGAAATCCCTTTCTGATCTTAAAACCCCAGTGACTGGGTAATAAGAATTCTTTGCGTACTATTTATGAAGTTACCTTGGCAAGTTTTAAGTAAACAGGAATATATCACTACGGGGAATGGAAAGCCCAAATCCCTGGCCGTAAAGAGGTGACCTTAAATACACTGAGAACAAAGCAAAATCATTAACCTAAGTAGGCACTGTTAGCTAACAGGGTCAGTGCTCAAAGGCCATTTACTGTTCAAGAGATTAGTAGATACAAGAAGTGTCAACAGTGGACTCAGGTCTCACATCCAGCACAGTCTGAAAAAGAGCTGCGCAGGGAGCGCTCTCCCCCCATCCCAAGCACCGCCTCCCGTCAGACTCAGGAAGCACCCTTCCAACCTTCATGGCAGTTGTTTTGTCAACGCTTTCTGTGGTCGTCGGGTGGATTCTGTGGCCTTGTAAGCCTGAGGCTTTGCCTCTATGATCTGCTTGACTGCAAACATGTTCTTTAGGCATAAACCACGGGCCCGTGATTGCTGGAGTGATTGGGGCACGAAAACCTCAGTACGACATCTGGGGAAACACGGTCAATGTTGCCAGTCGAATGGAGAGCACCGGAGAACTTGGGAAAATCCAGGTAGAAGCTCACCTGGGGAAACCTGTGCCCAAGGGGGAAAGAACTTCCCAGAGGTGAGGGAGCCTGGGCATCAGTCAGCTGTGGGATTCTAGCCACAGAATTCTTGAGGGAAACCAGACCCTGTCGGCCGATTTCTCTTCATCCCTCCCACAGCAGATTTTCTTTCTGCTTCTGAAGACTTAGGTTTCTTTTCCTTTTCAGGTTACTGAAGAGACATGTACCATCCTCCAGGGACTAGGTTATTCTTGTGAATGCCGCGGACTGATTAACGTCAAAGGCAAAGGCGAACTGCGGACTTACTTTGTCTGTACGGATACTGCCAAGTTTCAAGGGTTGGGGCTGAACTGAGTGCTTTAGGTAGGTGCAGAACGTGCTGGGAGCCGATTTCCTTCCCTGAAGCAAGCCAGGGGGAAGGCTCAGCCCCACGTCAGTCACAAAGGCAGTCCAAGGGTTTGGCCATTACCACCCGTAGCAGCTGGTTGTGTGCATGGCTTCCTTGAACTGGCACTAGAGGATTTCTCAGCTTGAGGAGACCACCAAGCCTCACACACAGGCAGCCAGAACCTCTGTGCTGTCGGAGTCTGCAACTCGGCCTCCAGCACAGCAGGGAATGGCTCATTTGTGAGTTTTAGACCCTCAATTCCCCCAGGTGCTGTGGATGAGACCTCAGAGCATGACCTGGAGAACCCCGCCCGCCCCCTACTCCCCCTTGGCCTGTGAGCTGCACAGGCGAGACTCGTCTTTCTTTTCTTGTCCAGGATGGGTGGAGACTCCTTTCTCCCCAGCAGAACAGCTACAAGAGTCCATGGTTCTCATACAGGCATTCTGGTAAAGAGTTGAAAGGGTGTTTGTTTTAAATCTATAAATGGTTTCAAACAATTGGGAGAAAACCCCACAGTGGACACTTCTTACTTCTTGTCATCTTTGGTGTGTGTCTGTTTTAAATGGATACATTGTTAATGGAGGTATTTATTATCCTTTAAATGACTTCTGAGATGCTAGACAAATTATCTTCTCTGTAGTGTAGTCTCTGCCTTTGTAACCACTGACACGTAAGTGGGACCACTGTCCAGTGTGAGCATATGGGATCAGCTCAGCTGTGGGATGGAGCTCAGAGGAATGCGGCTCATAGCAGGAAGGCAAGGAGTGTCACAGCCTTGGCTTTCAACCAAACAACTTTGAAGCCAGAATTTTGAGATTAGATTTAATGAGAGAAAAGCCTAGAAAATAAGGTATAAGCTCTCAGCCCTTCCTTGACTCCTCATGCATTTTTGAGCACCCGCTGCAACCTTCAACTCTGTCTTAGCTTTATACTGGAAAGGAATGGAGTCTGTGGAGAGAAGGTGAACAGCCTGTAGTTCTTTCCTTTCCTTCAGTCCTCATAGCTAGCTTTGAAGAGCTGAGAGGATGTCCTCAGCATCAGCACGTGTAGAGGTTCCTGGATCTGGGAAGCCGGCCCTCTCACAGGTGCTCAGATGTCCTTGTTCTCAACTGCATGAACAAAGGCAAGTGAAAAACGCCACGCCTGTGAGGTGGTGTCTTACAGCACTTTAGCTCTAAAAGAATGGAAAGAAGTCTCCCTATGTTGTTTCAAGGTGAGAAATAATAACCAAACTGCCCGTTCCTTTTTCTGAACTGACGTCATTGCCTCATAACCACAGTATCCCTGGGGTTTCTAATAAATACAGCTGCATTTCACTAAGATAGCAGGAATTCTTAGCCAGAAGTCATCCATGAACTCCTCTGAAATGATACAGAAAATCTTGCATACGTGAGGCTTCAAAAGATTACACAGCGTTGCAGACAGGTGACTAAGCAGCCAGGTCTGCCTGGGACGGAGGGCTGTGGGGTGAGCTGGCACCCCAGCCACGGGCAGGGAGGGGACTGAAGCCGAAGCTGCTGCCTGCTGGTGCTGTGTCTTGTTGGGGGCTGGGTGAGCTAGTGGCAGCTCTGATGTGCTGCATGAAACTGGAATAGGTAGGAATAAATCACAAGAACTTGCTGGCCTAAAGGAATTTCATTGTGAAAACTCTGGTAAGGGAAATAAGCCGTACATAAATCGCCTTTTTTACACACCGATTCTTCATCTAAGTACTATGCTGAAATCTATACCCTTAAAATCAGGAGTGACCAGGGCTGCTCAACAGGGCTCTCCTGGGAAGTCAGGAAGGTTCTGTCACTGATACGGTGTAGACACACATCAGTGTGCTGGGCCTCTCTGAGGTGGGCATACTTCTGCTCTTGCAATACGCAAATTACTTTTTTCCTCCAGCAAAGAAATCCAGTTGGGAGTTTTAAAAAATAATTGGTTACCATTTATGTATCTTTCTTACACTGTGCTCAGATAAGAATATTTTTTGTTTTGAGTTTTTTTTTTTTTTTTTTTTTTTGGTTTTTTTTTTTTTTTGGTTTTTTTTTTTTTTTGGTTTTTTTTTTTTTTTGGTTTTTTTTTTTTTTTGGTTTTTTTTTTTTTTTGGTTTTTTTTTTTTTTTGGTTTTTTTTTTTTTTTGGTTTTTTTTTTTTTTTGGTTTTTTTTTTTTTTTGGTTTTTTTTTTTTTTTGGTTTTTTTTTTTTTTTGGTTTTTTTTTTTTTTTGGTTTTTTTTTTTTTTTGGTTTTTTTTTTTTTTTGGTTTTTTTTTTTTTTTGGTTTTTTTTTTTTTTTGGTTTTTTTTTTTTTTTGGTTTTTTTTTTTTTTTGGTTTTTTTTTTTTTTTGGTTTTTTTTTTTTTTTGCGGTACGCGGGCCTCTCACTGTTGTGGTCTCTCCCGTTGCGGAGCACAGGCTCCGGACGCGCAGGCTCAGCGGCCATGGCTCACGGGCCCCGCCGCTCCGCGGCATGCGGGATCCTCCCGGACCGGGGCCCGAACCCACGTCCCCCGCATCGGCAGGCGGACTCCCAACCACTGCGCCACCAGGGAAGCCCCAAGTTTTGAGTTTTTGATCAGATCGTAGTGTATAACTGACCATAAAAATCACTTATTTTTCAAAAATTTGTTTTCCAATTACCGAGTCATTTCTTCACAGGTGTCATTTTGCTTTACGACAAGTATCTTTCCTAACTGACCTTCTCTATGGGTCAGGGACCTGCTTCAGATTTCTACTGAGGTGGCCTCACTGATGCTAGTGAAAATCACACCTGAAGTTTTCTGGCTTACTTATTAAGAAAATTTCCTAACAGACGAGATCATTAACCACTGTATACATTGTGTATATGTACAGAAATATGCTTTGAGAAAGTACATGCAAGTGACTAGGGGTTATTCTATATACTGAATATTTATAGACCTGTAACATTTGTTTCAAAATGTTATCATTTCATTTTTATAAAGCACCAGTGTTTCTCCTTTGTTTAGCTTTTCATAGATTAAATTAGCAATTTGGAAAACCTGATGTCCTAAGGTGTTTTTTGGTCAGTTTTTAACATCTTTATTGGAGTATAATTGCTTTACAATGGTGTGTTAGTTTCTGCTTTATAACAAAAGTGAATCAGTTATACATATACATATGTTCCCATATCTCTTCCCTCTTGTGTCTCCCTCGCCCCCACCCTCCCTATCCCACCCCTCTAGGTGGTCACAAAACACCGAGCTAATCTCCCTGTGCTATGCGGCTGCTTCCCACTAGCTAGCTACCTTACTTTTCGTAGTGTATTTATGTCCATGCCACTCTCTCACTTCGTCCCAGCTTACCCTTCCCCCTCCCCATATCCTCAAGTCCATTCTCTAGTAGGTCTGTGTCTTTATTCCCATCTTCCCCCTAGGTTCTTCATGACTTTTTTTTTTCCTTCGATTCCATATATATGTGTTAGCATATGGTATTTTTCTCTTTCTGACTGACTTCACTCTGTATGACAGACTCCAGGTCCATCCACCTCACTACAAATGTCTCAATTTCGTTTCTTTTTATGGCTACTATTCCATTGTATATATGTGTCACATCTTCTTTATCCATTCATCTGATGATGGACACTTAGGTTGCTTCCATGTCCTGGCTATTGTAAATAGAGCTGCAATGAATATTTTGGTACATGACTCTTTTTGAATTATGGTTTCCTCAGGGTATATGGATTGCTGCGTCATATGGTAATTCTTAGTTTTTTAAGGACCCTCAATACTGTTCTCCACAGTGGGTGTATCAATTTACATTCCCACCAGCAGTGCAAGAGTGTTGCCTTTTCTCCACACCCTCTCCAGCATTTACTGTTTCTAGATTTTTTGATGTCCATTCTGCCCAATGATATCTCATTGTAGTTTTGATTTGCATTTCTCTAACGATTAACGATGTTGAGCATTCTTTCATGTGTTTGTTGGCAGTCTGTATAATCTTCTTTGGAGAAATGTCTATTTAGGTCTTCTGCCCATTTTTGGATTGGGTTGTTTGTTTTTTCTGTTATTGAGCTGCGTGAGCTGCTTGTAAATTTTGGAGATTAATCCTTTGTCAATTGCTTCATTTGCAAATGTTTTCTCCCATTGTGAGGGTTGTCTTTTGGTCTTGTTTATGGTTTCCTTTGCTGTGCAAAAGCTTTGAAGTTTCCTAAGTCCCATTTGTTTATTTTTGTTTTTATTTCCATTTGTCTAGGAGGTGGGTCAAAATGGAACTTGCTGTGATTTATGTCGTAGAGTGTTCTGCCTATGTTTTCCTCTAAGAGTCTGATAGTTTCTGGCCTTACATTTAGGTCTTTAATCCATTTTGAGCTTATTTTCGTGTATGGTATTAGGGAGTGATCTAATCTCATACTTTTACATGTACCTGTCCAGTTTTCCCGGCACCACTTATTGAAGAGGCTGTCCTTTGTCCACTGTACATTCCTGCCTCCTTTATCAAAGATAAGGTGACCATATGTGCGTGGGTTTATCTCTGGGCTTTCTAAGCTGTTCCACTGATCTATCTTTCTGTTTTTGTGCCAGTACCATACTGTCTTGACTACTGTAGCTTTGTAGTGTAGCCTGAAGTCAGGCAGCCTGATTCCTAAGGTGTTCTGAATTTAAATGTTTTCTTGGTCTTCGGGAACTTACTTACCTTATTAGCTAAGTAGATCTAAAGTTTGAGTCGGTTACTGCCTGAATTATGTTTGAGAGACAAACTCTAAATAAAAGACTTGATAAATACATATTTGAACTGATTCTTTAATTCTCTTGGCATATGATTTCAAATATGTTTTTGAAAGATTAGGTCATCTTAACTCTCTTGAGAGATTGAATTTTCCTTCACCCTACTTGTTAAGTGTTAGTTTTCAAAGTCTAGAAAACAATAAAATAGCTTCCTGCCTGGATGTTTTACAAGAAGGGCTCCATGTAGTCGTCTGAGTAGGGTCTTAAGCTTAATTTGTTCACTGAACTAGGCTACAGTCTAGTGCCTGGCTATAGAAGAGGACCACATCATCGTCTCCTACTTAAGTAATCAGACTGCTCGGGCCCTTGACCTTTGCATTTCAGGTAAAAGTAGATGAGTATTAGTTTATGGCGTACGGCAGAGGCACAGGTAACCTGTGAGGAACAGTAAATAGAAACGTAAACTTTCCTTTAAGCTTGGTGATTTCCTTATGTATTCATGGATGATTTAGTTTGCTATCTTATTTGGCTTATCCTTTTACTGTAGTTCCAAATAACCCTCTGACAAATGGCAAAAACAAACCAAAAAGGAACACTAGACAAGTTAGTGCTATGAAACTCTTGATATGTTTTGTTTGTTTTGTTTTGTTTTTGTGGTGGTGGGAAGCCCCTAATCCTTCTACATAAGGACATCATTCCCAACAGGTATACAGGGGACACACTAGTAAATTCTAAAGTTATTTTAAGTGTATTTGTTTTCATGGTATAACAATGGAAAATCTCACTGGATGGGGATTTTAAAGAAGAGTTTCTCAGTCATGGTCCTGCCTGTGAGACATAAGGGAGCAGCACTATCACTGCTCTGCAAGAACTCTGCCCAGGTCCACTCCCACCCACCTTCTGCTCAGTATGGCAACAGGTCAAAATCATTCATTCCTCACAAGGCCACTTTTTGAGTAAATCATCAAGGTGAAATCTGGTAAGTCAGGAACCATTTGGTCATAATTTCCTTAATGAGAAGTATGGCAAATGTGGCAAAATGAGGGATTTCAGTTATTTGGGGAACTTCTTTTAATGGATGGTCATAAAAAGGCTGTTTTATTTTTTGAGCTTTTCTCTATCATTTCATCCTCAGATTTAGCCCCAGGGAAAGGTGAAGGGGTAACTTAGCTGATATGCACAATACAGCTCAGAGTCCCAGGTTCAGCTTTATTACCTAATAGAAGTCCAATCTCTGGAACGTTAAAATTAATTGTTCCAAAGTTTAATTAAAAACACAATTTACAAATATTTAGTATCTTCTGAAAAAGCATTTCCAAGTTAAGAATGAAAAAAATATATACATAATATATAATCAAATACCAGTTAGCTTCAAATCCCATCAGGTCCACACTCAGTAACATCAGTCTTTTTAGGCTCTTCAAAATCTGGAAGAAAAAAACCCCCTTCATTCAGTACTTTTTTCCTTTTAATTAAAAAAGGTATGTGAAGGTAAAAAAAAGAGTAACCGTTGATAGCCCTTCTTTACTATGTTCAAGGTTAAAGACTAGGTGCATCACTGTGGCTTTTGTTTTTTTTTTGTTTTTTGTTTTTGGCAAATGTGTGAAATCTTTATTCCTTAGACAACATGGAAAGAAAACTAAATAGTTTATATGTTAACAGCAGAGACAAAACCTTTCAGATGTTACCTGGAGGGGGAAGACCAATGTTTACTTTTACTCACACTTAGCCCTCCACTCTCCCGGAGACACAGGGCACGTACCTTCTGTTAAATCTACAAAGGTGTTTTCAACCACCGGGGAGGGGATGGAAATCCCCATTGCTTTTCGGACTCCATACGTGCTTACAATATCACCCGGAGTTACTTGCTGTGCAAGTTCTTTAAGGTTACTGGTCACTTGTTCAGCTGGAAAGAAAAATCAACATAAAGACAGTTCAAGGTACTGAAATGTGGTTCCTTTAGATAACTTAAAAAAAAAAACCAAAAGCCCAATAAATATATAAGTGGAAAAAAATAAACTGTCCATGGTATTCACTTCAGTGTTACTTTACTGTGGTATCACTACTCAGAAATTTTCCCTTTAAGCACCCTTATTCTCCTACCAGAGGTACAACATACCAAGATGCATTTCTCTGTATGAGGGACCCAAGAGACAGATCATGTTGGGAGGGGGTCTGGTGCTCAAACGCTCATTCTGGGCTTCCTGGAGCTCTCTGAGCAGTTTGGTGGTCTCATCAAGTTTCCTCTGGAACACTTCAGCTTCTGTGTGGTAAGAAAAATAACTTACTAAGGACAACATGGACATACTTGTATTTGATCTTGTGCAATAAATTGAGTGCTATGCTCTGGGGTTTTGCTATTTATTGGTTAGTCTTCTCTCCTCAAAGGAGTAATCCCCCTCAAATGAAATCAACACCACAGACATGCTTTACTATTCCACTGAAGCATGGCCAGTCAGTAGTGAATGGCTATGTTAATCTGTGCTACTGTGACATTAAATCTTGACTGCCTGTGTCATGAAGTATTTCCTTCAAACCCTCTGGAGACACTTACCTTCCGAGTCAAAAACTTCAACTGGAGCTCCAAAGTTTGCTACTGCTTTCAGTGCTGTAAGGCTGTCTTGATTATTGGAGTCTAAATGCCCTATTGGTTCGATTTCTGCAATCTGCTTTAAAAAAAAAAGATTAATTGAGCTTGCTAAGCCCTGACAGTGCTAGAATGAGAAATTAAGAAGATGGCTTGTGTTTGTAAGCCAAGCTATAAGAGTTATAATTCTGATGCTTATAAAAACCTTTAAAATGCCATTCCCAAATCCTGGCAAAAGTGTCCATAAATCACACTTCTTGGTAATGGAATGGTGTGTCTTAGGTAATGGAATGGTGTGTCTTACACAATCTGCATCACTTGTTTCATCACTACTCTAAAGATAAAAGCCTTGTTACTGCCGACACTGTGAAGCGCTTTTGGTGACTGTGACAAGGCTGCAGTTTCTGAGGTTCACAGGCAGTGTTTCAGTCTATACACTTGCACTCCCCTGTGGTAGATCTTGAACATTAAGATACTTCCTGGGTCTCCTCCAGGCCCCAAAGCCAGGCTGTAGTACTGCACGGGAGAAACATCCTAAAAAGGGTGGAGTTTTATTTTTGGAATCACAAGACTCGGAGTTTTCCATAACCCCAACACTGCTTTTTAGGAACAGATCAATCCTGACAATGAGTAAACAAAAGTTAATGGTTCCTTTTATACTTTGTATTGCACTCTTAGCTCGGACAGTCTGAACATCCATTTCTCTACCGACATACGGGCTAAGTGTGGTGGAGAAAACCGTATCGGTACGTATTGATACTTACGGTTTGCCATTTCGGCTGGGCCCTTACATCTCTATTCAATAAACTTCTTACCCAGCTTTCTTTCCCATTCTGAAGTTTTCTTTCATTCTTGCCTGCTCACCAAGTACATGACCTTGCTTGGCTCCTCTTGGAAAATGACAGGATTCTGTCAGTACCATCTACACTACCACCTACACTTGCATCTGTCTTTACTTGATCTCACATCTTCAAGTTTTCTTTCCCTTCAAAGAGCTTACGTCTCTCTGATCTTCAATGTCCCAGTTTTCCTCCAGTCATTTAACTCACGGTACCTTTATCTTGTCCCCACCATTTTACTGAAATTACTCTGATTAAGGTTACAAATGACACCTGCTTGTCTCCTCTTACTGGGCTTCTGTGCAGCATCTGACACTGCTGGACTCTTTCCTGCATTAGTCTTCCGTGGTTTTCCCACCTTAACTACTGGTCTCTCCAAGGTTCTGTTCTTTGGCCTTTTCCCAGCCTACGTGTTCTGCCTGGACAATCTCAGTCACCTAATACCTACAATAATTCTACCTTGACACCAATGACTTCCAGATCCACACCTCCACTGATGTCTCAAATCACACTCACCAGCCCTGAAACCAAGTGAAATTTCTTTCCCTGCCAAAGGTGTGCTCCTTTTCCTGTATGTCGAATATGAGCTAACAATACTAATATCTACCTCGTGCAGGTCCTGTCAATTTTACTTCTACTGTATTTCTCTTTATTGTACATCTTCACTCTCTTCCACTGTATTGTTACCTAAGCAAAAAATTAACTAGCGTTAAGTCCCGTAGCTTTTCACTGGTCCCCTCCCTCCAGCCCCTCTCTCGCCTCCACATTTGATCACAGCAGTCTAACTTCTAAAATCTCAACTTCTTAAGCACTGCATATATGACTCGTCATCATTTGGTCCTCAATACCTTTCCTCCTCTCTCCAGGTACCCTGTGGTCACTCACTTTCTGGGTGCTCTGCACATGTGCCTTGCCTGCTCAGATCTGTTCAGGTCATTACACATGAAGTTCTACCCACTTCACACACCTGGCCCTGTGCTGCAGGAACCCTGTTCATCCTTCTAGACCCAGTTCATCCGGAAGTCCCTCTGCGAGGATCTCCTCAGCTGTCCAAAGCAGCTGGTTTCCCCAACCTGCGTTCCCACAACATGTACATTTACTCTTTACGGTAATTGGCTTTGGCTCCCTTGTTTACGTGCGTGCTTATCTACTGCACTCGCTGCTACTACATTCCCCACAGGCAAAAAAAGTTCTTCGATCTCAGGAGACACTCAATAAATATTTTTCTTTTAAAATAAAAGCTTTATCATTTAGGCTTTTTAGCTTATTTGCCATTTAAATATTTCTTATAAAGAGTAAAAAATATAATCACCTCCATTTCTTTTGCTGTGTCAAGTATCTTAGTTTGGCCTTCATCTTCAGGAGATGACTATAAGGATAAAGAAAAACACTTTATTAAAAGACATATAAAAAGGCAAATATCAAGGAAAATAGAAAAACATCAAGAGTTTCATGGCAAGATAAGAGGAATAATATGTATTATCAAAATATATATTTTTAAACCAAAAATGAATTAGATATAATTACTAGCATTTTGAGAGTATTTTGTGAGTCCAGAGTACATATTACTGGTGACTTTAAGACTGACAGTTCTATGACCAATCAAGAAGCAACATACATGTTTAAGATACTCGGTAAAAAGCATACAAGGACCTAAATAAATGGAGTCTTATTTTCAGCAATAGGTGGTTGAAATCTCTGACAAAGAGAAGACAGGAGTACTCCAGGGTGTATTCTGCATAAAGAGGCAACACTTGCAGACAGCAGAGAATGTAAAATATTCAAATGCTATAGAGAACGTGAAAACTTCCCATAATCCTAGTCTTCAGAGATACTGCGTATATGAACAATACATGTATCATGCACAAAAATCAATCATGATCTGTTATGTTTTCTTGAAAGGTTATACTGTGATTTAACTGATTCCCAATTTTAAAAAATTATAAACACTGTATTGCTTATATATAACTTCTATCTTAATTTGCTAGTATAAATTCTAAGAGGAACTGCTGGATCAAAGGGCAGAGGAACTTTAAATTTGAAATATATTGCCATATCAACAAAATGAAAGACATGCAATTTTAGTTCAAGACTTTTAATTAATTCAGGTTAATTTCTGGGAAGGGTATAGTAAAAATATTTTTGAATTGATGTAAAGCTGAATGTTTTTTAGATCATGTGAAGAAAGCAGTTTATGTGCTAAGATTTAAGACTGTACAGCAGTTCTCACTGAACTTCAGGCGCTGACTCAGCTTTGCTGACAGGTCACCCAAGGACCAGCAGCCACAGGTACAGCGAGGGCAGAGGACAAGGCAACTACAGTCACAGCCACCAGGAAGAGTTATGACCCCCAGGAGATACAGGGTTCCTCTAACTATGGTGACAAGGACATTCTGGAGACCAACTCTCCTCTACACTGAAGGAACACTTTCTGGTTTTACTCTTTGAGCCAAGTCTCTGAATTATCCCAGATTATGAACAATGTCCAACTGAACTGGAGCTAGTTTACAAGTGTTAATACAATACAGCAATGAGTAAGCTTGTTACTTTTTTACTTGAGGCTCCACCACTGTATTATTACTACATAATAAGGAAAAGGACATTCCCTATCATTTTAGTCAACTTAATGTCAAGCCAGTGAGCAAGACTTCCTTTTTCGTTGGGGCACAGAACACAAGCTGACTTCTGAGTTATAACCCCGTTTTTGATTCCTACGTTTCCAAGATGAGGAGATAAAGACAACCCTCTGGCCCTCACAGACCCTGGTAGCCGAGTTACGCATTTCCGTTCATTGTCCTCCACCCATGGTCTCCACCCGGGCTGGGCTGTCTTCTCAGCGGAATGGAGTTCAGCTGTCGCACTGGTTAATCCCATGGTTTCATAACACTGATGACTAACACCTGAGGGCCAATGATAAATCACTGTTTCTTTAGCAGCATTCTTACCATCTCCAACTCCTGCAGGGTTCTAGAATGTCCTCCTTTTGTTAAAGCATCCAGTAAACTATCTGCCATAACATATGGATAATCTTGGCATGTGGCCAAAAACTCATGGATGCTGAAAGAGAGGGTGTTGGGAAAGTCACTTTCATACAAATCATCTCCACTGGGTAATCTTCCTATCATAGCCAACTGTTTCATTAGATGCCCTTAATTTATACCCCATGATGTGAAACTTTCCATCTGGACACAACACTGTATTTACATATTTACCAGTGATCAAGTTATCATCACAAGAGAATTAAACAATACCAAGAACACCATGAAAAGGAAATGCTCCTGGGGAAAACTTCAGAGAAAAACAAGACCTCAGTGATGGAGGGGATCAGGGCTCAGTCTGTGGAATTCTTTGCTTCTCCCCTTCACTTCTTCCCTAAGGTGATCGTATTCACCTCAGGACTCTCACATATACAAAAGTCACACCTCCAGTTTGGACCACACTCTTTGGACAGCTCCATTTGGAGGTCTAATAGGCTCAACATGTCCAAAATTGAGTTGCTGGATCTTCCTCCCGAAGTAGTCCTTCTAAAATCTTCCCCTTCTCAGTAAAGAGCAATGTCATCCTTTTAGGCTTGGTCTAAAACCCTGGAGTCCTCCTTGACTTTGCTCTTTCACACCTCACTTCAGTGAGTCAAGAAATCCTACTGGCTGACTACTGATCCCTTCTCAGCACCTCAGCCACCACTGCCACGGTCCAGTTCTCATCTGGGTTATGACAGCTGTTCCTCTGTTTCTTCCCTTGCCCCCCTGCAATCTGTTTTCCACAGAGCAGCCATAGTGCTCCTTTTAAAATTATAAGCCAGACTTGGTCACTACCCTGCTCAAAAGCCACCAATATTTTCCCATCTCACTTAGAAGAAAACGCCAAGTCCTTACAAAGATCTACTCCCACCAGCTATTTCCCCTACTCTTCCTGTCCCTTACTGCTCTACTTGGTCTCTAAATGTGTCGGGCAGGTTTCCACCTCAGGGCTTTCGCACAGCTATTCCACTGGCTGGAATGTTCTTCTTTCAGATGGCAGCAACGTTTGCTTCTTTACTGCCTTCAGTTTTGCTCAATGTTCACTTAGCAAAGCCTTCCTTGACTACCCTATTTAAAACAGCACCCCTCTCCCAATCCTAGCACTATCTTCCTTTACTTCTTTACTTTTCTTCAAAACACCTGTTACCACCTGACAGGAGGGCATGGGTCTTTGTCAGCATTGTTTCCCAGGGGAATCCCCAGTATCTAAAAGAATGCCTGGAAAATAAGGCACCTGCAATGCCTGTATGTGGAATGCATGGGTGAATAATCCAGAAAGAATTTATTCAAGCTGGTGAGAAGAGGTCTAAAGGATATACAAATGGCTTGATCTTAAACCACAGTCACTGACTAAGGACCCCTGTCTTATAAAAACACTGCCGCCACTACCACCATACATATATAAAAGTGAACAATCCCCCCTTTGTCAGAACACCAGGAGACTGGTTAATCTATTGGGTTAAATTCTTACATATGACGAAAGTTAACAAAGTGCTAGGGCCAAGGAGGAATAACTCAAGCTCAGTATCCCACCCCAAGCCAGAATCCCAGTAAATCAGGACATTTCATTATGTTGATGGGATGCAAAGTACCCAACATCCTAAATTAGAACACAAAATTATCTTCCCACAGAAACAATAAGGGATAGTTGACTGTAACTGCAATGGTCTACTGGTACGTGACGGGTCAAACAGGCTTGGATGTGGGTTGCGTTAGGAATCGAATCATGTCCTACCTCTGATCTTGGGGAAAATGGGTTGTGGCTTCCCAAACTGATCAAATTTGGAACAACTCACTGCCACACAAAACTGTTACAGTAAAGCAGGTGGCACGTCAACATTTTGAAGCAACAAGCTCCTGAATTTTAGTAAGTGGAGGTACACAGGATCTTTAAAAAGATATTTCTGTAAGAATTAAAATACTACAGATGCCAACATCAGAAAATATTAGGGAGATACATTCTTTCTTTAAAATATATGGTCTCTATTAAAGAACAATGATAATAAGGGTCTATTTAATTACTGTCAATTAAAAAAATTACTGAACACATTTTCTACCATTTGAATAACTCTGTAAGTCTGTCAATAGATCACTTATGTATATCAGTATTTTAGGACAATGTAGCACTCAGAATACTGACAAACTGGTGACTCACCTGAAATCACTCGGGAGGTCAGAGTCTTCCCCGTAGGTTGAATAGATTAAATCAGAATCGTCCTTGCTGATATTTGCAAATGTGGAGTCATAATGTGGTGCATAAGAACTGTAGGGTCCATAATTCAAGTATAACACTGTTGATAAAAACACACACACACACACACACACACAACCACAATGCCATTCTTTAACTTGTACGTCAATCTATTTTCTTGTTTATTAAAGATTATTCCCTTCTAACTTCGCTACTTCATTGACTGGCATACAAATCTAGGGTAAACATTTTCTCCAAACATGTATTTGTGAAGTCACAACTCAGGTGAATCTTTGCCCACAAAGCAGAGAGGAAAAAAAGAAATAACAAAACTCATTTTGAATACTAATTTTTTCAGGGGCTTCCCTGGTGGCACAGTGGTTAAGAATCCACCTGCCAATGCAGGGGACACAGGTTTGAGCCCTGGTCCGGGAAGATCTCACATGCTGCGGAGCAACTAAGCCCGTGCGCCAGAACTACTGAGCCTGTGCTCTAGAGCCTGCAAGCCACAACTACTGAGCCCACATGCCACAACTACTGAAGCCCGCACGCCTAGAGCCCGTGCTCCGCAAGGAGAAGCCACCACAATGAGAAGCCCGCGCACCACAACGAAGAGTAGCCCCCGCTCACTACAACTAGAGAAAGCCCGTGCACAGCAACAAAGACCCAACGCAGCCAAAAATAAATAAATAAATTTAGAAAAAAAAAATACTGATTTTTCAGTTTCTTAATAAAATAGCTAATTAATGTTGCAAAAATACCATAAAGAGAGTGCTTCTCTTCCTCAGCTCCTTGAGAAAGAGAGAAGAGGAAAAACTTGACTACCATGTGGGAGCCTTACCTGGAGTTACCTTGTTCCTTTTATCTTCTTTGAACCCCTGCAAAGTATTCACTCCAGACTGAAGTCTTCCAGTCGTCATTCCCAGTCTCACAGGGCAGTAGCCTGGTTCTAAAACATAAGAGTGAGCACGGTGGAGGCAGCTCATGTGGCAGTGATCCAGATGGTGCTCTCATTCAGTGTCTGTGCGCACATGCCATCCACGTGACTCTGGGCAGCCCTTGCTCTACCCATTTTTAACATAAGAAACTCTGAGCTTAGAAAGGCAGGAATGTACACAGACCAAAATCTGGTCCTTTTCATTATACTCTACTGCATCCTGGAATTCTTTATACTCATGCTGCACTTCACTTTAAAAGACATGTTTAAAGTTTTTTAAACATGGACTTCTAAAAAATTTTTAATTTTTCTTTTGGCCGCACCCCGCAGCATGTGGGATCTTAGTTCCCTCACCAGGGATCAAACCTGCGCCCCCTGCATTGGGAGTGTGGAGTCTTAACCACTGGACAGCCAGGGAAGTCCTGAAGGTCGGATCTTTTAATGTTAAGATGATGGAAGTAAACCAGTAGAAAAGGTCAAGTAAAAGACTAAGGGAAAATACATGATTAAAAACAAGAACTCATAATATATTCAGGATAAGTTAATCTGAATTAATCTGAGGCAGACTTGCACTGTAGGGAAGAATAGCCTTTAAAGATGTGATGTCTGTAAACCAGGAACAAAACCCTGTAATGATGCTAGAAATCTGTGATACAAGCATAAGAACTGAGAAGGATGGTATCAGGAGAAAACGTGGTCTCTAACAAATTCCAACAGAAAGGACATTTTCTCTTGAAGAGACAAGATGATTTTTGTAGCATGACCACCCTGGAATAGAGTCTACTGCCACATGTGATCAGTGTGACAAAATAAACGCACTTGTGAGAAACTTCAAACACCTAAATCAGATATTCTGGAATTTGGTGTCCTAATTGGTACTAGTGCCTCCAACCAGGAGGATAGAGCTGAGACAGGGACATCTTCTGCCTTAAACCAGTAAACTGGCCTCCTGGGGGAGCTGCTGTGTGTGTGAGGAGTCAGGTCAGCCTTGGCCACATTTGACAATGCCTACAGAAGCAGGAAATCCAGAAAACCAGACCAAGAGCAGAGACCAGACCCCAAGTACAAAGAAAGGGGCAGATCTTAAGGTGTGACCTAAATCAACTTAGCTGTGTCACCAAATTTTCATCACGGCTATACTAGAGAGAGCAATGCTCTCAATCCTGTGGCATTTTCTTTTTTATTTTTTTCCCCTGTGGCATTTTCTTTGACCCAAGACGCTAAAAAATTCGTATGAAAAGTTAATATAAAAGTAAAAAATGAGTTTTGTTTTGAAAACATAGCACCAGTTCCTTTTCTTCTAAGTAAAGGAGGCTATTAATGTTCTCCTTCAGCATTTCAAGAGTGGAATGCAATGCTCAAAGAGAACATTGACAGGCTTGCATCAAATGCATCAAGCTCTTCTCTGCTTCAAGGTGTCTTTTTTTACCTGTTATTCCCCAATCCCTTACTCACCATTTTGGGATCAACCTAAACATCTCTTAAGGCAGCCCTCTCTGACCCCCAGACACGAGATAGATATATCCTGTTACTACTCTGCTGCTCTGTTCCTCTGATGTCCTGATTCATGGTGGACAAGTTGCCATCTCTTTACATGATTCTTTTTGTTTGTGCCCTCCTTTCCCTGCTCCACAGAACGTAAGGGGGACTTCTCTCTTCCTGTTTTGCTCCCTTTTTACACCCAGCTCCACCTCAAGCTCCTAAGACAGTGTCTTGCTCATGGCAAACAATAAATAATGGAGACTATTTCCTGAAGTGCAGGAATTCTGTCATTATTCATTTTTGTATCGCCAATTAACTCTCTCCTAATGGTAGTATGAAAACAGATATTTATAAAATATTCTCATGCTTATCACATGATTTCCCCCTCAGACGAATGACATAAATTTCCCATATTCTTACATCAAGGTTTAAAATATTCCCTATACTACTTCCATTAAAATATCACTTGAGAAAATGTATGACTTGAGTTTCTACAACAGGGACTCCCAACCTTTATAAACTTTCTATCAACCACAGTGAAAGATATGTCATTAACTATACCTTACTCCATTCCCATTAAGGTACTACATGGCATATATATTCATTTTATTCCCTGAAATTAAAAAGTCAAGTTACATTTATTATGCCGTAGTCTGAGGGTTCTGAGATACTTCAAGAAATAACTGAGCCTTTATACCAGAGTCTCTTAAAACCAGGGCTAGAAATGACTGCCTAATATTGTGGCTTTGTTAATGGTGGGTATGATATTCCAGGCACTTTATATTTTAAAGAAAACTGGATCTGTAGCACTTATTTGGGATGAAATAAAGGTAGGCTAGCTGTTAGCATGAAGTACACGATGGCTAGCCAAGTTCTTTATGGACGATGATACAGTTAGGTTTACCAATATTCACACTTGTTGCTTTAAAATGTTAACCTGGGTTACTGCTCTTTTCCAAATTAGCATCAAGTTCAAAGTTCATGCACAGTCTAATTCTGTGAACTTACCTCCTACAACAGGATCCACAGGATGGAGAAGTCCCAACGTTGTTGTTCCATCTGGTTTCCTCCTTTCAAATTCACACTGCAATGACCCAAAGTATTCAAATGGCATGAACAGTTTTATATACCATATGTACATATGCTGCTCATCAGAAAACCTTACCTTAGTTTAGTCAAGCTAATATTATAGGTAGCAATCATCACTATACTCAGATATCAACTTTCACACCTGTCTCCATGCACACAGGTGTTGATGGGTTACAGAAATGAAGGTTAGAGAAATCTCAGAATTTTGAAGAGCTGTGTGGGTCCTTAAGGTCACCGAGTTCTGTTCACTCTATTAAAAAAGGATACTGAAGGCCAGGGAAGGGGAGTGACTTGCCCAAAGTCATGTATTAATTCATTTGGTTTTAGAACCAACGTGCTATATACAATATGACTTGAAAAGACCAGTACATAAATGTTTTCTTTGTAAGCTTTAAGTCTGTGGTTCATTTTCCAACTTTAGAACACATTAACATCACTTAAACAAACAAACAAACCCAAATCCCTTTATCCAGTAACAGAGGATAATACTATATACTTTATAAACCAAGTATATTATTACCTTTTTTTTTGGTGAGTGTTCTCCTTAAGAACTCTATGGCAGATATGGATTAAAAGGACACAAGGAGCTTAAAAACTGAAAGTTTCAGACAACCCGAATCAGTAGGTAATGAAACGAAAGAAAAAGCTTGATCACCTGACTATTAACAAGCCGCCTGGTCAGCTTTCCTCCAGATTCCTTAACAATGCGGTCAATCTGCTCCTGCTCTCTTTCTACATTATTGCTTTTAAATTTATCTTCAAGTACATCTTTGTCTTTCCTGAAAACACACATTAGTACTAAGTAAAAAAAAAAAAAGATAAGACGAAAACATTAAAATGTAATTCCAAATATGAATACAACTAAAGCGGAGAAATTTGCGCTACTGACACCAATTAAAACTTTGTTCCTTAATGACCTGGTAAGGGGCCCTAATAACACACCAACAGTAAGGCAAACCAAGTAGTTGGCTAGTTCCCTCCCTTTTTGTGTCCATTGTTACTCGCTCTAAACGTTTTTCTTAGAAGATTCACAAAAATGAAACTCCACCTCAAATATGTTTTAAGAGGGGAGGGGCACACAATTTGTATTTATTAAGTCCAATTTTTAAAATTTAAATTTAAAATAAACGTACATTTAAAATGTATAAATCTTAGAAATATAACAAAAACTTGTCACAAGTTTACTTTCTTTGCATTATGACAGCAGAAATCGCACACTGCTAACTAAACCCTTCTCCCAGAGTTGACAGCGAGGTGCTGGGCATCAGAGTAGGCAGTGGTGTGAGCGGGATATACACGACTGCGTCCGGCCATGCCAGCTGCTGCCCGATAGGACCAGTGGCTCATTACTGCTCCTACCAGCTGACACTGAGTGGAAAACATACACACATCTCAGTGACAGCCCATCTGTTTAGAAGGTAGCTTTAACTGTGCTTAGGCTTAAGTACGGTCTCAACTCCTTTGTGGAATGAAATAATGAATACACTTTTTTCTTAAACAAACAGTTCTACTAAAATAAACTCACAGATAATTATGAGTCCCTAAAGGTAATTTACTGGTTTTAAAACTACTTTCATACAGAACAGACATTCAGAACTATTTTCTGAACTGTGTTTGGACAATTCCATATAATGCTTTGCATGAGAAGGGTATCAAATCATCAAAATGGACTTTCAGGACAAAACCCAACCAACCATGGACCCAAGGCAGGCCCCCAATCAGTATTTTCTCCCGATACTGGTGTGAAAAAGACAGCTTAACCTTAATATTCCAAAGATTCTTTACTTTTTATTTTCCTTATTGGGACTCTTGAAGCCTTGTGCCTCAGTGTCTCCAGAGTCTTCCCTCTCTCTTGGCCAGCAGCCGCTGTCCTCCCCACTCTGCGAGGTGTCTGTTCTATCTTTCTGCTTTCGACTTTTTTGCAAGTCTGCCATGAAGTCTATGCTCTGCTTCAGGCTCTGAATTCTCTCCTAAAAATATTCAAGAATATTCTTACTGAATGTTTGTCATTCATTTTGAAAGTAATGCATTTTTTTCCCCCACAAGAGTTTGCACTTATCCTGTTATTAACTAGGGAAGAAAAACAATTAAATGTAATCATACCAACAGAGTAGAATATTTAGGAACCAGGACAATAAAGTCTATTCCTTCAATGCAGATAATTTCTAACATACGAGAATGCTCTATAACTTTGCTGCATCATCAAAAAGTTCACAGAAGAGAAAGTGTGAATAAATACTAAGTATTCTTTGCAGTACTAAATTTAAAAAGTAAAATTTAGTTTAACAGGATGTTAAAGTTTTATATTTAACAGAATGGTTTTATCATCTGAAATTTAAGAATTATCAGGTATTTAAAACCTAGAGCATGTGAACATGTGAAGATCCCTTACATTCTGGTATCCTGGGATAATCAATGATGATTCTGGCATTTCTCTCTGTGTGAAAATATGCCTCAAGGAGAATAAAAAGGCTGCTACCATAGTTTCTTTTTCAGAGTGCATAATGTTCTAACCAAAGAAGTGTTGTTTCTGTTTTGTGAAACATGCTGAATTTCCCACTGCATTGATATGCTGTGAAATTTTCATGGTGGTTAAGGACTTGAGGTTTCTGGACAAATGTTAAAGAGGCAGATTTGTTCCCAGTGACTATTCTGCGTTTTATTTCTGAGTGTTGTCACTGGATAAAATATGGACTGCAGTCTCCTCAGGGATGCACAGCAACAGCAGGGAAGACTTCTGTGGAATAATAGAAACTAGAACTGGAAGGAACCAGAGGTCATTCAAATAAGAACAGTGTAGCCCAGGAATGCTAAATGACTCACCTAAAGTCACAGAATCAGTGACCAAGACCAGGCCTCTTGTCTCTCACAATGGGGACTTTCCTCATCATACTCTGCTGTATTAGCATTACAGACTGAGAGCCTCAAGAAATGAACCCTGCTATTTTTACTGGACTATAATTTTAAAATAATCTTAAAACTATTTAAGCAATATATTTTATGGTAGACGAAGACATGGGTAGAGGAGAAAATAAATACCTTGTTAATTTATTATCCAGAGAGGAAAAGTGTTAACAGGTTTAACATTCTAGTATTTTTCTAAGCATTACACATATTAGCAAACTGGAATTATAATGAACATTTTGTAACAAGCAAAGTTTTTTTTTTTCAGTTAATAAACTGCAAGTATCTCCCTTCTGTATCATAAAATATTCTTAACAACCGTAGAGTATTTCATCCCATGTGCGTCTCATGGTTTAATTAACGACCCTTACTGGACATTTAGCTTATTTCCAAGTTTCTCCTATTATAAATAAAAGTCTCCAGGAATCTCTATCTCTTTAGAATAAATGCTAGGAGTAAAAATACTAGGTCAAAGGGAATGAGTATTTTTAAGGCTTCTGAAGTGTACTACCAAACTGCTTTCTAGAAAAACTGTAACAATTAATAGTATTTGAAAGTTTCATCAGTGTTTGAAATTTTCTCTGAATCCCTGGCAAACTGATTAGTACCATTAAAAAAAAATTACTAATTTGATTTTTTAAAACAGGTTTTATTTTAATACACACTTAAAAAATACTAGTGTGTGATTCTTTCTGTGTGCATTTACTGGCCATTTGTGTTTCCCCTTGTGCATGTCACTTAAGCCATTTCTTAACTCATCTATTTCTAGCGCCTGAAATGGAGGTTGGCACATAGTAGGCACTCAATAAATGCTGGTTAAATGAATGGGCTTAGATCACAAAGTTCTCAGTAACCTTTTAATTTCCATTCTAGAGTTTTATAAAGCAGAACCTACATTTAATAACGTTTTCAGATTTTTAGAAAAACATAATATGCATAAAATTAAAATAATTCAATTAGAGAAATTTTCTAAATTTCAACACAAGTCATGGAAAAAAACTGAGTTTAATTAATTTTAATTTGAAAGCAATGTCTTTCTTTTTTGGTAACTAAAATGTCTCCAAATCAGCATACTGTTTATTAATTCTCAATTTTACAAATGTCTAAAGGGTTTGATTCTTTGCCATTGATAACAGCTAACACCTACTGAGTGTTCACTCACATAGCAGGTATAATTGTATAAGGTAATGCCATTTTACGTGATGGGAAAAATGCTGAGAAAGGTTACCTGGCCTGCATAAGGTCACACAGAGTCTCAATAACACAGCCAGGACCTGAACCTTGGTTAGTCTGATCCAAAGCCACTATGCTATGAATAGTACTGTTTATACTATAATGCAGCATTTAGTATTTGGGAGATCAAAAGAATTATTCTGCATATGTCCACTTTTTATAAAAATAACACATCTACTAATAGTCACCTAATAGTCACTACTTGTGTGTAACTGAAAAAATGATGAATGACTGCTCTACAATCTTTACACTGAATTCAAAAACAGTTATCTTTGAAAAGACACCATTCACGGAAGGGTGTACTGGGCTCTCTTGGGAGATGTGCTATTAAAAGAGTAATTCAGAAGGTCTAAATTTAAACATTTAAAAATCACTACTGTAAGGGTCTCTCCCATCTAGGGTGGAGAGAACAGTCAACAGGAAGCTATAACACAGGATGCATAGGGCTCCTCAACAGGAAGAGATCTGAAAAAAGGGAAGACAACAGAGAGAGAAAAGGGAAAGTGGAAAAGAAAGGTTTTCTTTCCTGTGCTTCCAGCCATCCCATCCCCAATAAAATACAAGAGATACTGGAGTCGTTTACATGTTATATTAACTACATTATTTAAAGATGATAAAACAGCGGTAGATCAAAGTTGAAAATTTTACTTGGATATGTTATGTTTGCGAATTAAACTTTATCCTAAAAATTCAATGTACATATTTTGGAGTGACTAAACATTGCATTTGTTGGGTGCACTTTTACTTCAAATACAAAAATAGCAAGTATTTGCAGGTTTTTAAAATTGGAATATGGCTTGGTTCTGGATTCTGAGTTTTTCTGCAAAGAATGGGATAAACATTTTATATTCCCCTTTCCTCTGCATATTTTGCCAAAGATGGGTAACTGGCTTACATTACAGTTTCCCAAGTCTCTAGGAAAGGGTGGGAATTGATGTTGTCTAAATATTAGGAGTGCAAGAATGAACATCAATCCAAATGTTTTTCTTTCCTCAGTTAAGTGGATACAAGAATCTTTCAGAGCCAAGCACAGAGACACTAAGACATCTGCGCACCAAGGCAATTCTTTAAATGTAAAACTGTGATACAAATGATCACCATAAAAATTGGAGAACCATGTGCATCTACACACGACTCATTGCTACTATTCTTTAACTCCCTTGAATTTGAACCCGAGCCCTTGATTCTGATTTCTTTCTCCTCATACCCACTCATTTCTTCTTTGCAAAATCCCTCTCACATCTTGTTCTTCTTGATCTCCTCCTTACTCTAGCTCTTTCTAAACTCAGCACATTAACGCTAGCAATTACCTTTGAGATCTCAGATTAAACCTTCTTCTCTACAGATAAGAACACTGAGGCCCAGGGTGGTTAATGGGCCCAGGGTGGGCCAAGGTCCAAAAGTTAGTGGCAAAGAGCTAAAACTAGAACTCAGTCTTCTGACTTCCCGCTGTGATAAGGTGCCAGGTTTGTCTCAGTTAATTTTCCATCCTATGCAGAGTTGTGAGTAAAACCTCGAAAGATGTGATTTATCTTGTGAGCTCTCCTCTTCTCCCAGCAGATGCACATGATCACCTCAATTTGCCCTTCAAGGTCATTCATCAGCCACCGCTCTGAGACGAGACTCCCATCACTTCCTGCCACTATCTACAGTATCTCTGTTTTGAATAAGTTATCAGTTTAAGCTCCCTCATGAAGCTTGATGATGATGATGATGTGTCTGCGTCTCTGCACACGTTTCTCCCATGTCAAATGCCTTACTATGTGCACCAGTTCTTATCCTTCAAAGGAAAGTCTGCTCCTGTGGGGAGGTGGCTTTGAGACAATTCCAAATTATCGTTCATTTGTGTATTTTGTTTCTTTCTACTGGAAGGAGTTCCTGTGCTTCACCAGAACATTAGATTCCATCCCTACAAATGGAAATAGAGAGCTTTCCTTCTAAAAGGTCTCATAATTCATGTAATCTATCCTGTCCTGGAATTCATGTTGATGTTTGTTTCACAGCCAATATAAGTCTATCTGGTGAATACCAACTCAACAGCCTCTTAAGTAATTACAAGTGGCTGCCAATATTTATTGCTATCAATTCCAAATGAGAATCTTCCTGCTTTAATTTTCTTTTCTATGTTAAAAATTTTTTTCATTTAATATTTCTTACTTTTAATATCATCTGCCTATAAATTAAAACCAGTACTGTATTGGATCTGTATCACTATAACCAAAAAACAAAGGGATATAGATTTTTATAACAATTATTATTTATGACAAAGAATTTCCTTTACCTGGCTAAGAATTTTCATCCCTGAGTGCAATAGCTTCTTTGCAGCTTTATAATAAATGGTCTCTGGTTTGTTGTAAATCATAGCATTAGTACACATTAGTTTGAAGTTATCCTGCAGAGAAAATATTAGGGAGAAATGCATTAAAATGAAACAAAGTACCCTCCTGTCCTGTTTGAAATCATGCAGGTCTTCAAGAAATTAAAAACCAGCAGCACCACCAAAAAAACCCCCCCAAAACAGAAACAAACCAACAAAACCCACTCCCATCCTTTTACTATTTACTAAGCAACATTAACAGCAATTTATTAAGTTTTAAAATTCACTAACAGGGCTTCCCTGGTGGCACAGTGGTTAAGAATCCGCCTGCTAATGCAGGGGACACGGGTTCGAGCCCTGGTACGGGAAGATACCACATGCCGCAGAGCAACTAAGCCCGTGCGCCACAACTACTGAGCCTGCGCTCTAGAGCCTGCGAGCCACAACTACTGAAGCCCACACACCTAGAGCCCGTGCTGCTCAACAAGAGAAGCCACCACAATGAGAAGCCCGCACACGGCAACGAAGAGTAGCCCCTGCTCGCTGCAACTAGAGAAAGCCCGCACGCAACGAAGACCCAACGCAAAAAAAAAAAAAAGAAAAGAAAAACTTAAACTAAAAAAAAAAATAAAATGCACTAACAAAACGAACACTGCTAAATTAATTTAAATATCCTACTACATTCCTTTCCAAATTCTTAAACATTCTATAGTAACTATATAAATTTTAGATCCCGAGATGAAATTTTAAAATGGGTTTCTTCAGTACAATCTTATTGCACAAAAAAAGAATTAGGGGTTCCCCTGGTGGCACAGTGGTTGAAAGTCCACCTGCCGATGCAGGGGACACGGGTTCGTGCCCCGGTCTGGGAAGATCCCACGTGCAGCGGAGCGGCTGGGCCTGTGAGCCATGGCCGCTGAGCCTGCGCGTCCGGAGCCTGTGCTCCACAACGGGAGAGGCCACAGGGGTGAGAGGCCCGCGTACCGCAAAAAAAAAAAAAAAAAAAAAAAAAGAATTAGAAGAAAATACTTCTATCTTATATTTAATAATTTTAACTGTGTACTTCATTTAATTAAAAAATATTCTTAGTTTTAAAACAAACATCTTAATTCTCCAGTTATGAGTTAGATATTTTACTTCAGATCCTGACTGAAAACTGGGACAATGTTAAATTATCACAATATTTCCTACCAGATTCAAATTAACTGAGCAAAAATGGCAAAACATTTACACTAATTTTCTTTTAAATGTTTGGATACTGTTATAAGCTAAACATAATTTGCCGAATGTTGCAAAATCATGCCAACCTGAAATAAACCATACAACCTCAAAGAGTTACAACATGTAACTGCAGTAGGCAAATTATCAAAACTGTACTTTTTCATACTTTTTCAAACTATGTACATGTGCTGGGAAACTCAATCCCACTGCATATTTTCACGGTTAATTTTTACATTGTATAAATGTGAGGGCGATTATGCCAAGGCCTTACTGAGTTAAAATGCTAAAAACCCAACAAAAAAATCATCTGAGCCCCAAACTCCTCCTCTGAATTTAAAATGAAACATTCAAGCCCCATTATTTAATAACTAGTGATGACAGCTTAGAACACTTAATGTAATGAAGATAGGTAGACTGAATATTATTTAAAAGCATATGAGAAGACTGTTCAAGGGTCACAATAAATTTGATATTAAATTTAAAGGAGATGAGATGAAGCATATGTGGCTCCTCAGTTCTTGGCCAAGTCTCTCATCAGTTAGGATTTTGCTAGGTCCTGGATCCCTAAGAAGCTGATGAAAGCTATGGATCCACTCCTCAAGCACATACATGTAATACAAAGGTGAAAACAAAATTTTCATGTCATTTTATAACGTTCCTGGTCCCCCTAAAGGCTTATCCATGGCTACCCAAAGGACCCCAGGTTAAGAACTCTTTTACAGATATTCTGAAAAGCTTCCATTCCATTAAGAATTATTAAATATATATTTGGGGGTAGGAGAAGCAAATGAGGGGAGACACTGGATGACTATTATACTAAATGACCATTGGTCTCTGACTGGCAAGAGAATACTGGACTATTCTGATTACAGGTCTGACCTGTTAAGGCAATTTGTAGATCCCATGAATCTTAACTGCCACGTGCTAGGCTTTACTGGACTTTTGTGTGATGGCACTTCATCATTCATAAAGCTGAATGACCTTTCTGCATACTTTTCATGTAATAATAAAAAAAAGACCTTGAACAGCCTAATGAGCTGGATAAGCTAATAAATACTACATTGAGCTATTGAATTTTCCTGAGAAAAAAGTGTAGTAATGTAGAAAACTCCAAAAGGTTAAAAATACTTGTTCACTTCAATTATGATAAATCTTGACCATTTGCTCAAAAACACTTAGGGGGCATACTTCTACTCCCTCATGTCATCATAAGGGAAAGATCCAAGGAAAACTATTCACAAAAAGGAAAAAGAACTGTGAAAAATTTTCCATTAAGCAATATATAAGGTCTGAAATAAACAGTTCTAGCCTAATTTTCACCAGATGAAAAGCTGAGCAAGGTTTCCATTTCTTTGAATACAAGAGAATACAATTCAGGTTCTTCAGAGTGAAATATTATCTATACATTCAAGTTGATAGTAAAGGCAGAACTAAATGGTAGTGTTATAAATTTCAACCGATCAACGGTGGATGAAAAAAAAAAGAGACCAAGTAAACGTTTACTGTCTTATTTTCCTTCTGTAACTGATTAGGGTCTAGCCCTTAGGTCAGGTGAACACTACAGTGTTCAACCAGAAAAAAACAAAGATAGAATAGATATTATCTAAACCAGTTAAGTTCGTAATGGTTTGGTACAGAGCAAATTAAAAAAGAAATCACATGGTTCCTTTTCTTCGGATGACTAAAATGTAAAGTATAACTCTGAAACCAACATATATACCAAGGCTATTTAAAGATGGAAAAAACTTCAACTATAACATTAGGCATATGTATCATCTTGGTAGCTTGTAGGTTCTTTACTTGTAATTTATAAATTTCTCTTCTTAAAGTTGAAGAAAATATGCTAAACAAGTATAGCCGAAGTGAACGCAGGGAGCAACTGACTTTAATCAAACTAGAAAATGTAATTAAACTTCTTATTTATTTATTTATATTTTTGGCTGCGTTGGGTCTTCATTGCTGCACGCAGGCTCCCTCTAGTTGTGGCGAGCGCGGGCTACTCTTCATTGCGGTGGCTGCTCCTGTTGCAGAGCACAGGCTCTAGGCATGTAGGTTTCAGTAGTTGTGGCACGCGGGCTCAGTAGTCGTGGCTCGTGGGGTCTAGAGCACAGGCTCAGTAGTTGTGGCTCATGGGCTTAGCTGCTCTGCGGCACGTGGGATCTTCCCAGACCAGGGCTCGAACCCGTGTCTCCTGAACTGGCAGGCAGATAGATTCTTAACCACTGTGCCACCAGGGAAGCCCCAAGAAAATGTAATTAAACTTCTGTTTAGTACTTCTAGACAAGCCAATTTATTCTCTATTAGGAAGATGTCTAGAAATAGAAAAAGAAACTACTCTAAATCAACTTCCATTAAAATACTGACTATTTGGTTGAGAGTCCACCTGCCGATGCAGGGGACACGGGTTCGTGCCCCGGTCTGGGAAGATCCCACATGCCGTGGAGCGGCTGCGCCCGTGAGCCATGGCCGCTGAGCCTGCGCGTCCGGAGCCTGGGCTCTGCAACGGGAGAGGCCACAACAGTGAGAGGCCCGCGTACTGCGAAAAAACAAAAAAACAAAAACAAAACAAAACAAACAAAAATACCGACTATTCAATATCTTGTTAATAACCTATAATGGAAAATAATCTGAAAAAATATATAACTGAAGCACTTTGCTGTACACCTGAAACTAATACAATATTGTTCATCAACTATATATACTTCAATTAAAAAAATATCAATTTTACCTGCACTGATCTGAAATTAAAAATCAAACATCTTTTCATTTTAAAGGTTGAGAAAATATTTTATAGAATGCATGAAATTCAAAATTTTACCAAAACCCACAAAATAATAAAAGACAGCAGATGGCTTATTTTGTCTGGTTTTTTAATCACCAAGCTCAAAGATGTTTTCTAAGACAAAAAAATACAGATTTTAGGTATTAAAATAAACTTGAGAAAGATTCTGAATACCAGACGTACAGATTTCTGCCAGGATTTTGTACATATAGGATCCAAAAGTTTGACTCTCAATTGAATAGATATGTTACTTTGTAGCACAGCTCAGTTTATTTCTCCAACACGAGGTAAGTAACCAGAGTTACCTTTAGTTCTTCTATGGACTGGTAATCATTGTTCTTGATCTTTTCTTTCATGGTACTAAAATCCATTGGGTGTTTAATGATCATGGAGTAGCCGGGAGCAATAAAATCAGTCACAGGAAATGAAAAGAAAGCACTTGGGTCTTTCCTGTGAAGACAGGAAAAAGGCAATTTTATTTCTACCACAAACAAATCTACTGGTCAAGGAGCATGAGTCAGAGGAAACCCTTCAGATGTAGAATTTGTAGTAGGCTAATATGTTTTTCACTGAAAACTGAAGTAACGGTTTTAAAGACTAATAACTATTTAGTAAGGTTAAGATGCTTTACATATAAATTGTACCCTTAAGACAGAGAATCTTTTAAAATATGCAGCTTAATTAATTCATAGCATCTCCAACACAGGGAAAGATGAAACAAAATAAGAAATCTAGATTAACTAACCAATATCTTGTACTCTGGAAGATTAGTACTATGTATTTTTATCAATCATAGAGGAAAAAGCAGAAATATAACAATGAATGCACACCTGCAATCTTCCATATTGGTTTCTAATTAGGCTTGGACTCTTGGGCCACAGAGCTATTGCTTCCTCATGAGTACAGCTGGCCCTCTGTATCCGTGGGTTTCTCAATGTGGATATGGAGGGCTGACTGTATTCACTGGACTGCTGTCATTTTATGTAAGGGATTCTGGTATCTATGGGGGCTCCTGGAATCAACCCCCTGTGCATACCAAGGGATGACTATATATATTTTCTTAATCAATGGATACAACTTCTGTTGTGTGTGTAGGGGGGGGTCTCAAAAAACTGACATTAAAAAGGTCCTCATAATACCCCCAAACTTGAGACCCAGTGCTTTCTATCATAGGTTCTTAACTCTGGCTGTGCATGAGAATCATTAGAGGAGCTTTAAAAAAATTCCAGTGGGGTGGGAGGCTTACCCTAGACCCACTACATGAGAATCTCTTATAGGAGGGTGGTCCAGGCAATGGTTTTTCTAGGGTTGAATTTTGATATTTCCGGGATGGACAGGGTTGAGAACCACTGCTCTATAAGATTAGTTCATTAGACTGTTATTTTCCTCTGGAAATCTGGCATATCAAGGCTTTCTTACCCCAAATAATCACATCAATAAAAATGGTTATTATTAAATAAATATATTTATTATTATTTAAAAATAAGAATAGCAGCAATTTAAAAGATGTATTTACCACATGCCACAGGGCCAGTGGTAGGGAATTGAAGTATTTTATATCTAATCCTCACAAAAGCTATCAAGGAGGTGGTATCCTCACTTAGAGATGAGAATACTGAGGCTCAGAGGTCAAATGATTTGTTCTAGGTCATAAATCTGGTAAAATAGAGAGATGGAATCTGAATTTAGGTGTGTGTGAACCTGCCTTTGTTCTTCCCAGCAGGACGCCTAAGCAGTGAGATTAAAAAGTACCGAGAATAAGCAAAAAAGTCCAGTCTGGAACTTATACATCCAAATGCATATTATCCATGAAAGCTACTGTGAATAACACCATGAAGGCCCTCTCTGGAGGGCCTCTTCAGAGCAAATTATCTATACCTCCCCAAATCAGTCATTTTAATATAGAGTCTCACTTGGTTTGACCAAAAATGCTATTATTAAACTTGGTCAACTATATTCTTTTTTTTTTTTTTTTTTTTTTTTCCTTGCGTTATGCGGGCCTCTCACTGTTGTGGCCTCTCCCATTTGCGGAGCACAGGCTCCGGACGCGCAGGCTCAGCGGCCATGGCTCACGGGCCCAGCCGCTCCGCGGCATGTGGGATCTTCCCGAAACGGGGCACGAACCCGCGTCTCCTGCATCGGCAGGCGGACTCTCAAGCACTGCGCCACCAGGGAAGCCCGGTCAACTATATTCTTTACCAGCATTTGCGCTGAGCCTCAAGGATGAAGAATCATTGAGGCTATTCCAAAAAAATGTGGCTCTAGGTTCTAATTCCCAAAATGTTCTGAGCAATGTGAACAACCTTAGACTAAGAGAGACCCTGATAAGTAGATTTCTTTTAAGGAGACGTCATCACCCTACATTCCGGGCTTACATTTTAAGAAACAAAATTAAAAGGTAGCCAAAATGCTTTATAGTCATACACTCTAATTGAGTTGGAATGCTTAGTACTTACCTGTCCACTCCTTTGGGACAAGTAATGAATGATTTACTCAAGTGTAAAGACTTGAGATGTAAATATCTCAATTGTTCTGTAACACCAAAAAGGAAGAGAGGCCACTAATTTCTGATTTTCACTGCAAAGCTGAATTGGTGTTGAATACAGATAGCAGTAGAGGCTTTACCTTAAAAAATTATTTATGATATGTTCTGGGGTTGACATATAAGGCCAACATGGTAAGAAGAAAGCTCACTGTTAGAATGCATGCCCTATACCCATGAATCCTCTGCCAATAATGTAAATGTCTTTGAGCTGAGAATTCAAATTCTGAGTAAAGAGAGGTAGCAAAACAAGTATTTTAATGAAGATCATGTTATTCTTTTCTAAGAACTTAACATTAGTGTTATCAAGATATTATAATTTTTAGAACAAATTTCTGCATTTAAGAGAGGATCACAAATCTTATTTATGGCATTTTGTCTCTTCTCCCAGACTTGGTAATTCTTGAATATTGACAGCAGTGATAGGCACTGCACAAACATACAGAAGGTGTGTTAATGTATTAGCAAATGGAAATATCTATATTGTTTAATCCTGGTTTAAAGCTTTAACATCAGAAGTTACTTTAGATTAAGGAGAAATTTGCCATTAAGAGTATTAAGTAACACTCTTCAAGCTGCCATTTAAAACAAACCAAATGAGAACATCTAGAAGTCAGCCTCTTGGATTACTTCTATTACTAGGCAAAATATTTATCATCCACTTTAAAATCAAGTACATTTGGATACAGGCCATAAAATATGGCTTTAACAAATAATAATAATAAAAAGACGTGGTCTGGATCCTGTATTTCCCATTTCAATTTCCATGTTATAAAAATGTTGGAAAAAACATTCACCTCTGCAGTTGTCTCATCAGTTGATTCAAAGCTTCTTGAAGGGGTGTCTGTTCTACTTCTAAAGTAAAGAAGGAAGGAAAAGAGTGTTTTAAAAAGGAAGATTCTAGAGAGTATTGTTTAGCTTATTTTCTTTCTATATATGACTTATCTCACACCCATCATTAAATATCTCAGAGAAATTCCATTTATCTTTCAAATATGGTAAAGTATGAGAATATCACGTTTAAAACTGAAGCTAATTTAAAGCTCTTAAGCAGTGATATAAATAAGAAAACTTAAAAAAAATTAATTTAACAGCTTTTAAACTTTAACTTAAAAGCTAAAAACCCAGTCGCTTTCCCTGGCTACCATCTTTAAAATAATTTCAGCCTCCTCATTCAGGACAGTTAATTCAGAGTTATTCCAACCTTCTTGTTTGGCTAAAGAGCTTGCAAGAGGCTTCTCAGGAGGCAAGTCTAATCCTACAGGGGCCTGACACTGGAGGTCTTTCTCTGCCTCATTGTCCACGCGGTCCCGATCTCGCTTCTTTTTATCTTCCTAAATGGAACAAAGGGAGATAATTTAGAAATACTCCAGAATCAATACCTCTAAAACAAATCATTTTAATTTCAGTGGAAAAAAAGAAGATACCACTGAAAAGATTATTAATAATGAAATCTTAATGTATTTTACTGCCATCTACTGGAAAATGAGAGGATAATATGTTCATAAAGGGGAAAAAAAAAGTGCTTCTATATGGTAGAAACAACCAATTAGAAAAATAATACTATTCACAAAAGCAAGATAATATACCTAGGAGTAAATCTAATAAAAGATGACCAATACCTTTTAGGAAAAATTATGAAACATTTCTGAAAGGCCACTGTGGAAGATCTGAATAAAGGAGATATACCATGTTCATGAACTGAAAGATAGTCAACTGGCTCCAAAGTAATCTATAAATAAAATGTAATGCCTATCACAATTGTAAGACAGGATTTTTCATGAAATTTGATAAGCCAATTGTATAATCTATCTTGAAGAGTGAATCATCAAGAACAGTCAGAACAGTTTTGAAAAAGGTCACAATAAAATGTCTTATCAGATATTAAGTATTTGTATAAAGTGATAATTAAGACAATGTGGGTCTGACACAGGGACAAACGGACCTATAGAACGTATCACAGAGCCCAGAAACAGACCCATGCACACAGAAAAGTCTTTGATGTACCACAGACTGGCATTATAAATCAATGACAAAAGGGTAGTGCTGGGACAACTGGTTATATACATTTAAAAAGAATATGAAATTAGATCACCTCATACCACATGTAAAAGTAAATTTCAGATAAATTAAAGACTTAATTTTAAAACTTGAGATAAAGTAAAAGAGTCTTTATGACTCAAGAGGAGGGATTTTCTTATCTATAAAGCTAAAAGACTAGCCTATTGACTGAGAAACACAAATAACTCAAAGTATTAGCAAAGATTACATAAAGAGCTCCTACAGATTCATGTAAAAAGGTAAATAACCCAATAGAAAATGGGTAAAGGGTATCATAAGTAATTCCCAGAAAAAAAACTGGAAATGTTAAGAAACATGAAAACTAGCTTCAGGCTGCCTGGAACTCTGGGAATTATGAATTTAAAAACTGGAAGGCATTTCACATCTCTATGATTGGTAAAAATTAAAATGTCTAAAAATGTCAAGTTTTGATGAAAATGTGGAGAAATGGGGCTCTCATACCTTGCAGATGGGTGAGTAAATAGGTACAACCATTAGGAGAACAATAAACAACATCTAATGAAGCTGAAGCTACCTTTATCCTACTTCTCAGCTATTCTACTCCTGGGCATATACCCTAGAGAAACTTCCTTTCACAAGTGTACATGTAGACATGTGCAAGTTTATCACAGGACTCTGTGAAATAGTAAAATATTAGGAACAACCTACTAAAAGGAAAATGGATTAATATATTATGGCACATTTACATAGCAGGTAAAATTAACAGTCTAAAGTTACACTGTATCAGCATGTATTATATTCAGAAACATAATTTCTGAAGGAAAAAGTTGAGAATTATTACAAGATTAGTTATCCAAGTTTTGAAAATATATTAGTGTATTTTACAAATGTATGCAGAAGGAGTAAAATTATAAAAACAAGTTTTCATGTGATGCACACCAAATTCATGGTCCTCTGTAGGGAATGAGGAAGAGGAATGGATTCTGGCAGGGTACACAGATCTTGTGGTGTTCTTTTTTTTTTTTTTGTTTTTTTTTTGCAGTACGCGGTCCTCTCACTGCTGTGGCCTCTCCCGTTGCGGAGCACAGGCTCCGGACGCGCAGGCTCAGTGGCCATGGCTCATGGGCCCAGCTGCTCCAGGGCATGTGGGATCTTCCTGGACCGGGGCACGAACCCGCGTCCCCTGCATCGGCAGGCGGACTCTCAACCACTGCGCCACCAGGGAAGCCCTGGACTCTAATTTCTTAAAATAAACAAAACCCCAAAATACGAGCAAAAGGCAAAATGTTACGATTTATTAAAGCTGAATGGCTGGTATCCAGGTGGTAGTTTTTGTTTTTTTCTGTTCTTTGAATTTTAAAAATAAAATTTTATAGTAAAATTGTCCAAAAACGTCTATTTTATGCTCAAGATTCTCAATAGGATCTTAATTTTCTTGGCTCATGTCCAAATTTCTTGTTCTAGTATCTAAAGCAGTGGTTCTCAAAGTATGGTTCCCAGACCAGCAACATCAGCATCATCTGAGAAATTGCTAGAAATGCAAACTCTGAGGTCTCATTATGGTTCTCAAGCTTCAGTGTGCATCAGAATTGCCTGAAGGTCTTGTTAAAACACCAATGACGGGCTTCCCTGGTGGCGCAGCGGTTGAGAGTCCGCCTGCCGATGCAGGGCACACAGGTTCGTGCCCCGGTCCGGGAAGATCCCACATGCCATGGAGCGGCTGGGCCCATGAGCCATGGCAGCTGAGCCTGTGCGTCCGGAGCCTGTGCTCCGCAACGGGAGAGGCCACAACAGTGAGAGGTCCACGTACCACCAAAAAACAAACAAAAAACAAAAAACAAACAAACAAAGAAAACACCAATGACTAGGCCCTGTCCCCAGAATTACCGATCCAGCAGGACTCGAGTAGAGCCTGTGAATCTGCATTACTAACAAGTTTCTAGGCTATGTGGGTGTTGCTGGTGCAGTGATCACAGTTTGAGTATCACTGATACAGAACTTCACATTCTATTCTCAGAGCCCAAAGCATCTAATACAGAATATATGACTGACTGAAGCTCCAGAGAACAATGTTATAAACTGTACTCATTGTGCACTTGATGTCAGTTTCCATTAAGTTGACTGCTGTCTTTTTTACGGCCTCATATTTCGGAGCAGCAATTTTTTTTTTTTTTTTTTTTTTTTTGCGGTACGCGGGCCTCTCACTGTTGTGGCCTCTCCCGTTGCAGAGCACAGGCTCTGGATGCGCAGGCTCAGCAGCCATGGCTCACGGGCCCAGCCGCTCCGCGGCATGTGGGATCTTCCCAGACTGGGGCATGAACCCGCGTCCCCTGCATCGTCAGGCGGACTCAACCACTGCGCCACCAGGGAAGCCCTGAGCAGCCATTTTTGACTCAGGAAAGTTTTGTATCTTTTCCCCAGAAAAACTAGTATGAATCTTTTATAGGTTGGAAGGTTTAGAGCAACAACTGTTGCATGGAAAAAAGACCCTCAGAGACAAGCTCTCTTCCTATTAAATGTAAATTGTGGATAGAGGACAGCCTGCAAACACAGTAAGCACTCTCCTAGGTGGAAAGAACTAAGGCCATAGTACAAGAAGTCTGGAGTAGGGGTTGGCAAACTTTTTTTTTTTGGTGAACGGCCAGGTAGCATAATTTATGCTTTGTGGTCCATAATGTCTGTTCCAACTACTAACCTTTGCTGGTATAGCAAGAAAGCAGCCACAGACAATATGTAAATGAATGGGTGTGGCTATGTTCTAATAAAACTTTATTTACAGAATCAGGTGATGCTTGCTCTAGTTTGCTGACACATGGTCTAGAGGCTCAAGTTCTTGCTCTAGCTTCATCCTTAATACACTCTGACCTTCTTAGGCACTCATTTACTCTCATTAGGCCTCTTTATCACCTGCAAGATAGAGATTCAACTGTTGATTCTTATTTTAGAGTTTATGAGATGGTGAAATGACCATGAAACAGAAAAGCTGAAAAAGTACCAAAGGAAGGTATAATGTCTCTGAACTACCCCTATCTGGTAACTTTATCTAGTTAGACTGGTCTACAGTGACCACTTTACTATTTGGTACGGCAAGAGAATACTGCCTTCTGGGCCAGAGTCCAAAAGAAAAAAAGAATATAAAAAACATATACTTGGAAACTACCCTAAAGTGAAAGGAGATATTGTAACATGTTATTGCCAGACTAGATATTAGGAGATCTAGCTTCTAATTTACCAGAATGTAAACCTGAACAAGTTATTCCACTGTTTTAGTCTCAGTTTCACCTGTAAAACAAGAGGCTCTGATCTCTATAGTTCTCTCTCCACCTAACATTCTGATTCCTACCTTCCAATTTTTTTTTTATGATTTCAAAATACTATAGAACCCTACTGTTAACGTCACTTGTAACAGATACGTAAAACCGGAAGTTAACACAGTTCTGGTTAAGAGCGGT